>NC_136527.1:210878891-210963891 GCF_053919585.1 Euprymna scolopes | reverse complement strand
ATTTCGATGTTTGAAAAACAGTCCATTATGTCTGTAAAAGTTTGTTGAAAAATTCAAATAATGTTTAGAATTTAATTTAAAAAAAAACACCGTCTTTCTTTTTTTTTTTTTTAAATAAAACTAATTTTAAAATTTCGATGTTCGAAAAACAGTCCATAATATGTCAATATAAAAATTCTATTTTTGTTTGATAAAAAGAATAAAACAGTTAATAAATACAAAAAAAGTCCATTAAGTTCAAATAAACCCTGTTTGAATAAAACTTATATAAAAAAAAAGGTTCATTCTATACGGTTTTGATCATCCGTAGATAAAACGTCACTTCCGGCAAATGGCTTTGTAAACAACGGGTGGCGAAAGTTAACCATAACCATATATATATATATATATATATATATATATATATATATATATATATATATATATATATATATATATTGTCAGGGAAAGGTTACGACGCTCGGCTGACACCAATGATTGCCGGTCTCGTCCGATCCATGCTTGACGGGAATTCACGAGAATTCGGGTCAAATTATGCAAGCGTATCTAAAAATATATAAAAATATAATTTTAGTTTGCACTAACTTTTCGAAAAGGAAGAGTTATCGATCCCTGACAAGCGACATCTATCGCGATTCTTGAAACTAAAATACAAACATTCGCCACATGTAACTGTCATGTATAAGTGCCGATTCTTGCTGTTAAAAACTTGATATGTTCATCTTGCAGTTTATATGTTTATAAACAGTTGCTTCTAAATCCTTCTATCTTTTCATCCTCATCACCAGATGAAATGTAAAATGCCCTGCTCGCGAGTGTGAGTATGTGAGAAAATAGAATAGAACACAAAACGATAATTAATTAAATCACATTTTTTTGCCTTTTTATATATCGTTTAAAGGGCAGGTAACTCTTTTGGGGATAATGTCCCTTTGATGGCAACATTACGATATAATGCAACTCATAAAAGTCAGCTGAATTATAACAAATGTCAACAACAAAATTATGCCTTTAAATTGTTGTGATAATAATAATGTGAAACATGGTTGCTGAAGTACAAAAATCGGAAACAGATACTACACTTTCATTTTATAGTTCTGTCTCCGGATTCATAAACGTTTCATCATGAAAACGGGTCCAAAGCTCGACTACTTTGAAAATACTAAAACAGTTTTTTTTTTTTTTTTTTTTCTCCATGTGACTGTCTTTTTTTTTAGTTTGGGATTCTGCGAAGAATTTAATTATTTAACTTTGAATATGAAAACATGGCTGGTATGAGTGTAACTGCCGTTCCTTTGCTGATTGTATGTCTAGTCAAGCTAATTAGCAAATTAAGTTTAAAATAATAAGGGAAGGTTATCATAAGTTATGATGATCATAACTGATAAAAATAAATTTGAAGTTTCATAATGTAATCATTTAGTTATAGTTGTTTTTTTTATTATTATCCAAATCTATTTTTGTCATTTGACTTTACATTTTGTGCAATTTTTCCCTTTTATTTTTGTTTAATTCTTCTTTTATTTAATTTGTTTATGTGAAATATTTTTATATGAGGATTATTTGGATTCTTTGGATTACTGTTCTTATCTTGAATGTAAACAGTAGTTCAACTAATCCAAATAATTATAGAATGTTCAGTCGTAAAAAATAAATCTTAGTTCTATATCTTCATGTATCTTATTTATTTTAATAAATTAGACATACAAATAAGAAGAGAACTTTAATTTTTAAGAATCCAACTAATGAACGGACATTTTTACACAAGGAACGAAATAATAATTTCACCGGATTACGATGACCTTGAATTGATTGTTCTTTAGCGGTTGATTTTTTCTTTAAATAATTTCATTTTTAAATCGTGTTTTCATCTTTTAATTTTGATTCTTTTATATTTTCATATATATTATTTTCTTAATGAATTGGACACACAAAACAAAAATTGAATCAATTTACTAAAGAAATCATAACACACAAAACAAATTTTCTGTTTTAAACACAAAAGAAATACGAATAAATCCCGATGTTTTTTTCGTATTGAAATCTTTGAAATATACGTAATTTTGTATCTTTTTTCTTTTTTTACACTAAAAAATTTAATCTATAACTTTTGATATAATCTTTACCATTAAAATAAGTTTATTTATTGTTTTTCAATCCAATAAAATATAATGGGTTTGCCATGCTTTATAATAGACGTGAATTCGGGGGGGGGGGGACAGGTAAGTGCTTTTTGACGGACCGTCTTTTTAAAAATCTACCAAAAATCACGTAATTATTCAATCAATACGAAATTTTCAGCGATTATTAAGAGAAAAATGAACTTTATAACAGTGTACCTATTTTTCATAAACGATCTTTATATATATATATTTTTTTGCTTACAATCCCCCCTTGTTTTGAAGTGGGAACAAATATGCTTAAAATAATCATCTGAAACTAAACAAAACATATTCCGTTGTTGTAAGGGACAGGATTATAGATTAAAAAAAAACACTTGTTTACATACCTTATTTTGACGTCTGAATATCAGAACTTTGATTGTGTTTAATTATTCCGCTTTTGACTTTTGGAGTGTGAAATTCGGTGAATATGTTAAGTAAAATAATTAATTTAAGCTAAGCAAAAAAAAAAAAAAAAATTTAATATTTATACGAAAAAAGCCATTTTAAAATCTTTGATAAATAAATTAATAATTTTTTTTAGCGAGCCGAATAATGCATGCATGACCATTATTAAACAGGGAATTCTTTGAAGAATCGATACAAAAAAAATCGATAAATATTGTGCCCTTTGTGTTAATAAAAAAATATCATCAGTTTTTCGATCCCTTTTGATAACGTTTGCCGCCTTTCGACTACGGTGGACCATACGCGCTGAAATAATTTTGTTGGATCTTCATGACTGCCAAAACCGGTGCAAGCGTGAATCAGTACAATTTATGTTGGTCAACACTCACATAGAAACGAGACGTTACTCTTTTCACTGCATTTCATTTCAATTTTAATTTTTATTCTGCTTTACCCCGCCCCAATTAAAAACCAAACTCAGTAAAATGGTCACCCATCTGGTACAGCCTCAGGGTTGCTTACGTAGTTTAGTTTTTATTCTGTTTTAAATCCCCGCCCCATTTTGGGGAGCCTGAGCCCCCCACATGCGTACAGATTAAAAAGCAAACTCATCAAAATGGTCACTCATCTTGTACTGGCTAGCCTCAGGGTTGCTTATGTAGTTTAGTTTAATTTTTATTCTGCTTTGAATTCCACTCCCCCATTTGGGGGAGCCTGACCCCCCACACACATACACATTAAAAACCAAACTCATCAAAATGGTCACACATCTGGTACTGGCCAGCCTCGAGGTTGCTTATGTAGTAAAAAAACCCTACAGTTCTTCCTCGTTCAATGAAGGAGAAATCTTTCTAGACTGGGTCAATTTTAATTTTTATTCCGCTTTACCCTCCCATTTTTTGGGAGCCTAACCCTCACACATACACATTAAAAACCAAACTCATACAAATGGTCACCCATCTGGTACTGGCCAGCCTCAGCGTTAATAATACATTGAAATTTTCGTCACTGAAAAATAAGTTTTGTTTTGGCCTGTTTGGTCTTCCATAGTTTGCTTTTTATTAAACACAAACGTAAATATTATCGATCTGGACTCTAGATGGACGCAAAGTAACTGGTTGCCTATATGAATAAGTGGAATTATTTGAAATCCAGGTACTTATATTATAATATTTTTGAATATATTCATAGAAAATCACCCTAAATCTTAGTTAGACTAAAGATAAACAACTTAATTCTTTCAAAAACCTTTTTTTTTAATATTTATATACGCTTTTTGTGCAAGACAAAAAAATGTCAATTGTTAACTTTTGGGGAAATTTTAACATTTAAAATTTAATTAAAAATAGTAGAAAAAGTTTTACATTATTCAGCTTTCTATATGATAAAATTCAGGGTTTTATCTTTCTGGAAAAAAAAGTTACTCAGAAATCATCGTTTTTAATAAATGTAATTTTGTTTTAAAAAACAACAACAACTTCATTTTTCGGCCATTTTTGGCGGTGCCTATACTATAGGCTTTAAAAATAAAGGTACAAGATTCAATTGAAATTTATTTATCTTCAAAGTGCACTTTTATAAATTTTACAAAGTAAGGTATTAAATGTTTATACCTTACTTTGTAAAATGTATAAAAGTACACTTTGAAGATAAATTAATTTCAAATTGAATCTTGTACCTTTATTTTTAAAGCCGATAGTAAAAACATTTTCTTTAACAATTTTCATGCCTTGGATGGAATGCTTTTCTAACTTGCTTTATATTGAATAAAGTTCAGTTTCATTATTAATCGTATTAGGTTCATTTCCTTTCTTTTAAACATGTTTTAACGCTGTTTTTTTTTGTTTTTTGTTTTTTTTTTAATGCCGTCATATAGTATCGACAGTGAGAATTAGAGAAAATCTTGCCTATATTACCTGCAGGCATTTTTCAGTTAACAGGCCTTCTATATCTCGGTGGCCGTGGCGGGACACTGGTTCAGGTCCACCAAATATTCTGTTTTGCAAATTTTACATGAAAATAATTTGAATTATTGCGACTACTACTTGAAATGCTGTACATACACCGGCTCGTCGGGTGAGAAGGTGCGATAAAGAGATAACACAATTTAAGGGGCAGATAACTCTTTGGAGAGTTATATCCCTTTGATTGCAACAATTCGAATAATTAAAAAAAAAATAAATGTCAGTTTTAAAACAAAAACGTGATTTGTTTTTTTATATTATTATATTTTATTTATTCTCTAATTTGATACAGAAAAAAAGTATTTACTCAAGAATTCCAAACATTGACAAATATATTGTAAATGTGATACGAAGACAATTCCGCACACTTAACTAATGACAGACATTTTTACACGAGGAACGAAATAATGATGACACCGTGTTATTACGATGAACATAAGTTCTTTGTTCTTTAGCAGTTGATCCTTTCTTTAAATAATTTCACAGTTTAATCGTGTTTTTCATCTTTTAATTTTGATTCTTTTATATTTTCATGTATTTCATTTTTTATGAACTGGACACACAAAACAAAGTTGTTGTAATCTACTAAAAAATCCTTACAAGCAAAACAAATTTTGTGTTTTGAACACAAGAGAAAAATCGAATTCATCCTGATATTTTTTTTATTCGTATTAAATTCCTGGAATGAAAGGTCAGTTTCTTTTTTTTTTTTTTTACATTTAAAAAGTATCATTCAATACTTTTAACAATACTCTTAAATATGAAATTAAGTTTATTTTTATTGCAGTTGAATAATAATAATAATAATAATAATAATAATAATAATAATAATAATAATAATAATAATAATAAAACAACAAAACAAAATCAAAACAAACAAAAAAGACGTGAATAGAAAGCATGAATTTAGAATTTAAAAAAATCCTCTTTAAAATATTAAATCTCACATTTAGAGTTTTATCAAAAAAAATATACCTAGTGATTTATAATAAAATATTAACGTTTACACAATAATTTAATTCAAAGTTGGTCGAATTGTTAGACAACTGAGCACAAAAAATTATCGTTTTAACATTTTAATTTTTATTCTTTTTGTTTGTTTATACTTAATTATTTAGTTGATAGAGAATTTTGTTTGCTTTTTGAATAAGAATTTTGTTTGCTTTTGAATAAGAATCAGTTCATTAAAAAACAAAAAGAAGACTTCCCTCACACTTTTCTTTTTCGCTTGTTTAGAAATATATATATACCATAACAATTTCTTTCCTTGTAAAAAAAAATATTAAAAACGATAGCAGGCATTGCTCAAAAGCTATTATAGAAAGCATTGTATTTTTACAATGTTACTATTCTTGTCAGCGAGAATTTAAAATGTTATATTTGTTCGAAGCAGGTCTGAATACACCTGTAAACAGTTGTATACAAAAAAAAATCCACTTCTTAAAGGTAAATCTTCGAGTGGTCCCCCACCCCCACTGCACTTTCTCCATCACTTTATTTAAAAAAAATGTATATACATAAAAGGAGCACACATTGGCCATCATCAATTAGCAGAAACTTAATGTATTATTGAGAAAACTTGAAGAACTTACCTGCGACTCTCAGGAAGAGGGACAGCAGAAACCTTTTGTGTGGATGATGACTCTTTATATTGGTAATTGTTACGTTTAATTGGCTAACTGGATTATTAGAATCATGGAGTTAACAGAATTTTTCTTGTGATGTCAGTTTGGGATTGGAGTTGAAGAAAATTGAATCATTACCCTTATTAACAGACCGACAAGGTTCTACAATTTTTACCTAGTCACAGGTCGCAACAAACCATTGTTGAAAAATCCTTGTTAACCTCTACCTTTCAGTGGAGAAAGTTTCCACAGTATAAAACATATCGGTAATTTACCCCTTAAAAGTAATTAAAAAGTATTTGGTGCTATTACTTTTCAACAGCCTTAAACAGAGAAGGCATTTAAAAAATATATCATTTAAGATGTTAGACTGGGAGATTGTTTTCTTATATAGATTTAACGTAAATGAGCCCTCATTTCTTGGACAGTTAACGGTAAAGAAAACATGTAATCGTTCGCAGATTTAAATTCTTTAGCGAATGGAGGTATGAGATGAGGCGTTCATATTATTTTTTTTTATTCTTATTACACTTTGGGGGGGGATTAGAGCCAACCGGTGTTAACTCTTCTGTATGTTGACCTAACAATTTAATAACTAAAAAATATCATAAAAATATGGACATAAAAATTTTGCAAAAAAGTGTCAATAAGACATATATTAGATGCAAGTATTTTCTTTAATTTTCGTTTCTGAGCCATTATCTGGACTTCAAAATAACCATTTCGTGTCAGTCGTTTTTTTTCTTGTACTAAAGTTTAAGCATTTTCCTTGTATTTGTTATAGAGCGTGATGTCATCAGGAAATGTATGAATTTTTGAGACAATTTTATCAGGGAAGTCATTTCTGAATATAAAGAATAATAAAGGTCGAACGATTGACGCTTATAGCTAACTTGCATTTATATCGCGTTCTGACGTACGATCAATGAGGAAAACTTGGAACGTTCGCTTGTAAAAGAAGGATTTGATTATATCAAGTTGTCATCCAATAATATAATAACATATAATTTTCAAAAGTATTTTTTCGTAACAGACCGTCTATGGCCTTAGATAAGTCTAGAGATACTGCTCTAGCCTCCTTGCTTTATCCAGTGCATGCTACACATGTACAGAGATTACAGTTAGGATATCTGCATTGGAACACGCTTGCTTAAATCCATATTGTTTGTCGGAAAGGAGTTAAGCATCTATGATGTGATCCTTATTTAAAGAATTCAAGATGTTGGCAAAGAGAGGGGGTGACGAATGGGGCGTATATCTATATATATATATATATATATATATATATATGTATATATATAAATATATATATATATTATTTAATATAATTTACATAAAAATATTATCATAAATTTACTGTTTCATGCTTTAAAGGCAAATGTGTGTATATATATATATACATTATTTAATATATCATAAATAAGAATAAGACCAGAAATCAGTACTTGTTTGCCTGTGACTAAAACAAAAAATTCATTGTAGCAACTTATCGTAATGGGGTTTTATAATTGGGTTTAATAATTGGGTTTAATGATTGAATTAAGTAATATCTTACTTTTTATATTTACAACATCGTTGAAATTCAAGTGTTTTTACTTTTGATTTTTTCATCCTTGAATATATATATATATATATATATATATATATATATATATATATATATATATATATATATATATATATATATATGTCTTATTGACACTTTTGTTGCAAAATTTTGTTATGCCCAACTATATTTTTATGATATCTTGGAACATATTTATATAAAGTAGGCTACTTATGGATTTCACTGTAGAAAATAGTCAGCAAAACCCTTGAAAAAACATGAACTTACTTATCAGGAGTTAAAGTGTTTGAGTAGATGAATCATTAAATATGTGCCAAATTACTTCCCGTCCGTTGCTCTATGTTTGGTCTTTGGTGTTAAGCATGGTTTACATCACAAAAAGTAATGTGGTTTATGAAATCCCCTCATTTCTTAAAAAGCCAAATCTACCTTCAACACTATTTTCTCGTGTGTATATATTATTCTCGACAGTTTTATTTTATGTTTTTGTTATTTCTCAGACATATTTAACCATTTTTACTTCACTTATTTGTAAAAACAATTGACTGACTAAAATTTTGATAGTATAACGATTCATCAATTTGTACATTTGAAATCTGTAAAATGATATCGTTTTTTTTCTTGTCAAATTAGCCAACCGCATTACAAATGGATATCCTCTTATGATAGAGGGTAGTATATTTAATATGTACAATTCATACATACTAAACTAATCGCCTCATCAGCTTACAACTTACTTTCAGTATCTTCGTACCGTTAATTTCTAAAATCTTATATTACTAAGACATTCTCTGAATAGCTACAAAAAATTTTCCTGATCAGCTCAACATCCAGTGATCGTACATCCTTATTTAACTCGTTATATCACTTTGAATTTTACCTTAAATTTTCATTCTATTCCTATACTAAGATGAACACCTTCTAATACTCTATTCAACTACTTTTAAAAAATTAGACAGACGCAGTTACAATATCTGATATTCCCTTGAGGTGCTTTGAGCCTGACCTAGTGTAGAAGTGTAAGCTATTTTGAGCTTCAGATGGTTCGCTGTTACACACAAGTCCTGGTAGGTGACTTGTTTGTAGTAGACAGTTCCACAGAACAAAATATTCTTACTGTGTCGAAACCCGGGAAAGAACATGTGAAATTGCACCATAAAAGGTTTAATATTTATGAAGCAATTCTGGTTTCTGTTTGGTTGGTAACAGCACGTGAATTTATTTGATGCGTCAGTTCTTAGCAGCATCGTTTATAAATAGAATCGTCCGACTGTGTGGGATCATACCCCATTACTCCTCCATAGTGATAGGATGTGTCTCCTAGCGGCTTCGGCTGCAGGGAGACAGGGTAGTACATGTCAAGGATTCGTCACTTGACACTCAGCCCAACAGCACCTGTTGGACTGAGGTACACTGCCTGGGTAATACGTAGGAGGTCCACCCTCCCAGGCCTTGCCACTGGGCTTTCAGGTAGGGCAAGATTATTGCTTGCTGCCTGAGGCGCCCCGACCGGGGAATGCCGACAAGGTTACTCAGGCAATTTTTAAAATTGCAGGAGTGCCCCTCCTTTAGGAGAGCCTGCGGGTATCCCACTTTCCAGGCCTTGTGCCAAATATTGCCGATGTGGGCAGCAAATAAATATATACCCCATTAGTCAGCCAAAATATTCCAACATCCTCCCTATTTTTTTTTATAATGGGGAAGTCCCTTGTGTTTGTTCTGCTCAAAAATAAATATATATTTTTATATTTACTTAGACATACCAAAAATTAGAAATCATTTGGATCTTAGAATTTTAGCATTTAAAAAGACGCCATTTTTAATTGTGTTCAAACGTCAAAAAGGGAAAATTACAAAGATTTCTTTTTTCTAAGCAAAAGTATTAGTAGGTTAAAGTGTTAATACAAAATAAAATGGATACAGTTTAACGTCTTGTCCAGGACTATTTTTTTTTTATTTTTATATATAGAAAAATCTATATACTGATCATTATCCCTAGGGTTTTCCGCTGATATTCATGCAAAAAAGTAATAGCCTTCTCATAAGTGGAACTTCGCTGGTCTGTATTTTTAATATATAGAAATCTATATACATACAGGGCAGTGAAAAAAAATATTCAGTCGAATTCACCAACAAGTTTTGAGAAAAAACGTTGTAGCTTTATCTCGTTTTCTACGAAATGGCATTTTATATCCATATGCCTAGATCTCTCCTTTTTTACGAACTGGCATTTTATATCCATATGCCTAGATCTTTGATTGATCATTCGTGCTCTGTGCTAAGACTATACTGGCTTAATTATCACAATTAATTACCACGGGGCTTGTAATCAATTCTGGCTCTAAAATAGTCTTCAGGATATTTTTAAGGTAGAGTGCTTCCTGGGTCGTGTGTGTGATCGCGATAAATTCTGCTTCACACGTAGAGAGAGATACAATCTGTTGCTTTTTAGATTTCCATGAAATAATAGGCACATTTTCTGAGAGTTTGAAACAATATCCAGATACACTCCTGTGATCTTCGTTTGCCCAGTCTGAATCCGAAAAACCTTCTAATTTTTGGGGATTTTTTGATTTTCTAAATACTAACTCCTGTTCCTTAGTTCCTTTTAAATAACGTAGGACTTATTTAGCTCTGTCCAAATCCTTCATTGTCGGTCGTGATAATCTCTGTGACAGTTTTGTTACTGTACAGCACACGTCGGGCCTGGTTGCAGTCATCAAATATACAAGACTACCTATAATCTCGCGATATTGTGTGTCATTTATTATTTCAGATTCTGTGTGTATACTTTTTATTAATATCATTTTCGACCGGTGCAGAGCGTTTCTTGCACTCTCCCATTCCAAATTTTAATAGTATTTTGTCGATGTATCTCGATTGAGTCATCGTAACAAGTCCTTTGCTTTGAATAAATTCTATCCCCAGAAACCAGGATATTTTGCCAAGATCGGTCATTTTGAATCTTTTACTCAATTTGTTCTTAACATCAGTCAACATTATGTCACAATTTGATGCGATTAAAATATCCTCGACCCACAAAACCAAAATCAGTAGTTTATCGTCTTTGTGTTGGGTATATAAACAGGGGTCTACAGCGCATTGTATAAATTGTTGTTTAATAATATAATCATGGAACACTGTGTTCCAACACTGAGCACTCTGCTTTAGACCATATAATGACTTGTTAAGTCGCCACACGCTATTTTTATTTTTCATTATAAATCCCTCTGGAGGGGTAATATAAATTTCACAGTCTATTGGGGCATTTTCCACTGAATAGCAATAGTCGATTTGATAATCTTTTATATTGTCGACGACAAAAAAATCGGGTCGTCTTCTATTTCTTTTTGGGATATCTCTCGACTTTATCATCATCATCATCATCATCATCATCATCATCATCATCGACACTCGTCTCCGTTATTTTTATTCTTTTCGTTTGTTCTAATTATTTGAGGTAATATAATTTCATCCTCTTCATATGACGGGTTTTCGTCTTTACAATAAAACGTGTCTGTGAATTTTACACACCAGATTCTTTTTATTTTATTTTTTTCGAGAAAAAATATTAAATTGGCTGAACTGTTTTTATCGTATCCAAGAAATATACCTCTGTCAGCTTTAACATTCAATTTACTCTTTTTTTCTATATATGCGAAACAAGTTGAACTAAATATATGCATTCTGCTTAAAATTTTTTAATTTTTTTTTTACCGCAGAAAGATTCATATGGAGTTTTAGATAGTGTTTTGTTAAAACACCTGTTGCGTATACAGGCTGCCGCCATAAGTGCATACGTCCAGAGGTTTTTAGGGAGTTTTGATTCAATGAGTAGGCATCTTGCCATTTCAAAAAGTGTTCGCCACGCACGTTCAGCAGTCCCGTTTTAGTGTGGCAATCTAGGAGCTGATGTTTCATGCCTGATATCATGGTTAATTAATAAAAGTTTAAAGTCTTTATAGGTGAATTCCGTACCGTTGTCAGAGCGAATACACTTGATTTCACCGTGGGGGGCCATGTCGGCTATATATTTTTTAGTTGCTAGCAGGGTATCAGATTTATTCTTTAAAAAATAAACCATTATTAAACCTGAATGGTCATCTACGAAATTCAATACATATCTATAATGTTCTCTGGCCATCGGTTCTACGGGACCGTTCAAGTCACAATGCACCATTGATAGGATGTTTTTTTTCTGGTATCTTGTATTCATAGTTTGTCATCTTCCCCTGCGTACAGACGTCGCAGTTGAAGGTTTTTGATGTTTGTATTCGCATTCCATCAACTACAGTCGGCAACTTGTTGATATCAGGAATATTGCAGTGTCCAAGAATTTTATGCCATGTCTGTAGATCATGGCAGGCGGTTTTTGAGGGGACTACGCTATTTAAATAATATAGTCTTCAATCCTCCCCTCCAATGTCGAATACAGTTCCATTCGGGCACACCAGCCCCGATTTATTGGGGCCAAAGTTTATATCTGCACATTGTCCCATGGCAGCCTGCATAGAAAATATATTTTGTTTAAATTTTGGGACCAGAATAGCGCTCTCCTGAATACCGAAACACAGTTCACCCTTATTGTTCTTTAGCGAGATTTTCGCATTGGCTCTTTTCAAAAACGATATCATTGACTCGACTCCCGTCAGCCAGTTCTACAAAATGATTTTGTTGCTTAAAGTTGGGATCCAAATTGATAAAATCAGATTCCTTTGTAATCACATGTGTCGTGGCCCCACAACCGACAAGAAAATTATTATTGCTTGTTGACGCATCAAATGTACACGAAAATAAAAAAAAATGTATGTTCGCTAACAGAGCTCTCTACATTTTTAATGTAGTCGCCATTTTGAGTCCTGTATCTACATTGGAAACTCTTGTGCTTAGGTCGTTCAATTATAACATAATTTTTGTACTTTTCTTAGGAAAAACCCTGCTTTTGGCAAAGTTCCGTTTTATTATTCCTGGCATGGGTATTTCTTTCTGGGTTATCACGGTGGTAAATGGCTTGAAATCACTCGGTAATCCCTTAAGAACCATGGAAATTAACAGACTGTCACTTATAACTTCGCCAGACATTTTTAAAGAATTAGCAGTTGTCTCGGCTCTTATAATATAATCAGTAACAGTTTCGGCTGCCATTCGTTTTAGAGAGGTCAGTTCAGTGTATAAAGAAATAATTTTGGGTTTTCCTTTCCATAAATAATGCTCTCTCAATATGTTTAATTCTTTGCAGCCGTCGTCCAGGGCTTCTCTCGTTACCAGTGATAGACTTCAGTCATCTAAACACTGTATTAATTCCGCAAAGACAGTTGCGTTCTTTTCAATGAAGTCGGGGTCGTTTCTGTTTTCAGGTTGTGTTTCTAGTACTTTGTGTAGCTTTTGGATTCGTAGATATCCCAGAAATTTAACTTGCCACAATTCGAAATTTGATTCGGATCCATCGAAATAAAGACGCACGCTGGGCGCATAACCTGTAGAAGTGTAAGCCATTTTCTGGAGAGGGTTCAAAAGAGGGTCGCCAACCTGATAGGTCCTGAACTGTCATCTAGGTTTCAGCCTCTGTCCCATCGACGAAATGTTGCATCACTCTGCCTGTTCTATAAGTATTTTAATGGTGAATCCCCTGACGAACTGCAAGCACTTGTACCTCCTCGATGTGACTACCCCTGACAAACCCAACAAGCAACTAAGCCCCACCCCTTCATAGTAGAGATCCCTAGGTGTAAGAAAGGCTTTTACTCCAATAGTTTCTTCCATAGAACTGCTAAACTTTGGAACTCTCCTCTGGGATTCTGCTTTTCTAACTGTACTGACATGCAGAAGTTCAAGTGTTATGTGAACAAACATCTTGCTACTCATCTCCCTCCATAATGCCCCTGCAACTTATGTTCCCGATAGTATCCCCCTACTTCAAAGTGGCTCTGTGTCTTGTTTGGGGTGATAATTGATTTAAAAAAAAATTAATTGTCAATGTGCTGCTGACTATCTGGGTCGACCCTCCTTAAATTTGTAGACTCAAATCAACCAACATGTGGGTGTGTGTGTGTTCAGATGCATATGTTCAGATGCATATGTTCAGATGCATATGTAAAAACAACGATATCGTCTGCTTCAAATTCGAACAAAGAACTATTGGCTTATGTCTGACTAGAGGTTGAAGAGGTTGAATATGTGATCAAATTTGTCCGGATTTGAAACTGACAGTATCGGTGTAGTACTTATCTTCTGTAACATAAAAAAAATTGTTCATATTTTTTTTAATTCTCTTAATAATCGACAACTCTATCGGGGTTCTCTCCCACTTACCTTAAAATTTAATGAATCATCATTATGCTAGATCAAACATACCCATTCCTGTGTCTCGATACATCTTCTATCATTATATGTGGATCAGTTTTCTATAATAGTCAACCATATAGGAGCCTTTTCGTAACCAGACACACACACCGACATTCAGCTTTATATATATATATATATATATATATATATATATATATATATATATTATTATTATTATTATTATTATTATTTTTAAAATACAATTATCCACGGACACGTGTCTCGTCATCCAGGAACCATCAGAGTGGTCGAATCCAGCGAGACTCGAAATCTGCACCTCGTGATAAGAAGCCTAAACCTCTACCACGCGGTTAACCTCGCAGGACTACTATTATTAAAAAAAAATAAGATTGGGCAGGACATGCCGCTCTTACCCTTTTCTTTTCCCTTGGAATCTGTCATGGGCCAACATCTCCATGAAAATCCAGCATGTGGCAATGTGTATAAATGGACTGCTTTAGAATTTTGCACCAGGCTTACTCTCAAAATCACTTACGCATTTTGGAGTTGGTCTCTATTCTCTTACACCGACCTTCTCTCTGTCGACAGAAAGAATTCGTTAGACATATTTTAACTCTCCTCTTTGCCCTACTTGTAAATATATTTTAATATATTGTAAATATTTTATTTTATTTGTATTCCCACCTGTCCTTCCTTTTTTCTCTCTCCCTTGGTAAAAATTCAAATGCACACCCCATTAAGTCTCTTCTTCTGAGATATTTTATTAATTAATTTATTTTTTCGATGATCAACGATTAACTCCAGCAAAAAATATAATGTGAGTGTGTATCAATGTTTCTTCTTTTCCACCAATATAGGAATGATAAAAAAGTACTTTATATAATTTTCTCTAGAATGTATTATAGTAAAAAGAACATTTGTATCGACTGCTTCTTTGGAAATGGCAGGAATTATTCGGTTTTTCCTAGTCTCTTATGTTTTTGCGTTTATCAAGTGGTTGAGTTCAATCAAATAATGCTGACAACATTAACCACAATTTTAATACATTCATATAAATATAAAAAATATTGACTTTTACTTTTTTTATTTACAGGTGTTCGTGCTTGAACGCATTTATTGGATGTTTCATGAATGATTTTCTTAAAACATTTTATATGGAAAAGTATTGCTTTATGTGAAAGACAACAAAATTGAAAACATTTATTTTACTGGACATTGCCATTTAACAAATCCTCTGAAATGGTATTGAAAATCCCTCTCATCTCGAAGGTAATATAATTTTTGGAGCAATATGTGTCTAATGTTGAAACGCATAAAAAAGTAGGAAGAGATTGAATCGCAAATTGTAGAAAAATATGTGGCTTTTAGAAAAACTATGTTTAAAACAGTATGAGAAACCATAGCATTAAAACATCTCTCGATAAAACTTGAAATTATGTTCCCAATTTCTTGACGAACCCAGTGTTTGAGAATTAAAGAATTTTAATGGAACATTCGAATATCTATGTATCCCATATAGAGTTCAAGTGTTAACCCCAGGTATTGAGCCTTTTGATTTCTGAGAACGTCGACAGAAGTAAAATAAAACAAAAAAAGGTTAAAACCGCATGTTTTTGAAGTATGTGGATATTCTAATTTTTGCTAATTAAATTTAATGATGAATACGAGAACTCGCACCGTTGAAAAGCCACATTCTTGTGAAGTGTGTGAGTATTCTTGTTCTCAGTTTCTTTACTTCGTGTTTGAGAGATAAATAACTTCAATGTTACACTCAAATATCGTTGTATCTCATATAGAGTTCAAATTTAGCTCCAGGTAGTGGAGCCCTTGGTTTCTGAGAACTTCGACCGAAATAAAATAAAATGGAAAACAGAAAAAAGTCACATTCTTGTCGTGTGTGTGGATATTCTTTTTCTCAAAAATCACATTTACTGACACATATGAGAACTCACGCAGGTGAATGTAATGTGTGTGCGTATTCATGTTCTCAAAAATCAAGCTTAGTGACAAATATGAGAACTCACACTGGGGAGAAAAGAGAAAAGCCATATTCTTGTGAAGTGTGTGGATATGCCTTTGCTAAGAGGTTACCTTTAGTGACACATATGCGAACTCATACGGGGGAAAAACCATATTCTTGTTATGTGTGTTCATGTTCTTTTTCTCAAAAATCACTTTTAGTGAGACATATGAGAACTCACACTGGGGAAAAGCCACATTCTTGTGAAGTGTGTGGACATTCTTTTTCTATGAAATCACATTTACTGAGACATATGAGAACACACACGGAGGTAAAACCACATTCCTGTGAAGTGTGTGGGTACAATTCTTCTGATAAATCGAATTTTGTGAGACATATGAGAAGACACACAAGTGAAAAGCCATATACTTGTGTAGTATGTGGAGAGTCTTTTTCCATGAAATTAACTTTAGTGATACATATGAGAACTCATACTGGGGAAAAACCATATTCGTGTAATGTGTGTTCGCGTTCTTTTTCTCAAAAATCACATTTAACGACACATGTAAGAACTCACACTGGGGAAAAACCACATTCTTGTGAAATTTGTGGATATTCTTGTTCTGAAAAATCCAAGTTAGTGAGACATATAATAACTCACACTGGAGAAGGGCCACATTCTTGTGAAGTGTGTGGATATTCTTGTTATCAAAAATCAGCATTAGTGATACATATGAGAACTCACACTGGGGAAAAGCCACATTCTTGTAAAGTTTGTGGATATTCTTTTTCTCAAAAATCAACATTAGTGACACACATGAGAACTCACACTGGAGAAAAGCCACATTCTTGTGAAGTGTGTGGATACTCATGTTCAAAAACATCAAATTTATGGAAACATATGCGAACACACACTGGCAAAAATAATAGCACGAAGCAGGGTACTCCAGTAGACTAGATAAATTCTTGTCCTGGAATCCAGTAAGACTAAGGATCAAAATTGAAGACATACTACAATGTAGGATAATGGTTAATGTGAGATAAGAAAACTATATTCTCAATTTCTTTGCTAAGTGTTTGAGAGATAAAAATGTTTAATGGAAAAGTGTTTTGAGGCATAAAGAACTTAAATGGAACATTCGAATATCTATGTATCTCATATAGACTTCAAGTGTTAGCCCCTTGATTTCCGAGAAATTCAACTGAAGTAAAATAAAACAAAAAAAGCGAAAAGCCATATTCTTGTAACTTGAACTCACACTGGAAAATTGAAGTAAATTAAAACAAACCACATTCTCGTGAAGTGTATGGATACTCTTTTTTCAATAAATCAAATTTAATGACACATACGAACTCACATTGGAGAGAACTTGAATGCCTACTGGAGAGAACTTGAATGCCTACTAGACACTGTCCTCGAGTGTCTAAGGTTTCTCTGTTTCAGAACAATCGGGCATGAGGATACGTTTTCCATAGAAGTAAACCCTAACCAAATATTCAAAATCATATAGTATTCGCTGCCTAAATAAGATATCCTTACTATGGCTGACTCACATTAGCTTTTACGAGGAATGGTGCACCTTCTCCAAGTGATGTTATCTCAAGTAACATCACGAAGCTGGATACTCCACTAGACTAGATAAATTCTTGTCCTGGAATCCTGTAAGACCAAGAGACCAAAATGAAAGATATACTCCAACGTATAAAAATGGTTAATTGGGGAGAGGAAAATTATGTTCTCAATTTCTTTACTAACTCGGTGTTTGAGAGATAAAAAAAATTAAATGGAACATTCGAACATCTATGTATCTCCGTAAAATAAAACAAAAAAGCGAAAATCGAAAAATGAAAGCTTGCAAATAAAAGCGAACTGGCCA
The DNA here is from genome assembly GCF_053919585.1 of Euprymna scolopes. Taxonomy (NCBI): domain Eukaryota; kingdom Metazoa; phylum Mollusca; class Cephalopoda; order Sepiida; family Sepiolidae; genus Euprymna; species Euprymna scolopes. The sequence goes on along the minus strand of NC_136527.1, from coordinate 210,946,022 downwards.
AAACAATATTGATTGAAGGGCGACCCAAATTAAAAAAAAAAGGAATTCAAAGAGTTACTACAAAACATAAACGTCGGACTTGCTTAAATAACACGGCTATATTTCACCTTAACTGACATAACCCATGCTAACTTTGGTGCAGCATGGTATATGCAAAGTAAGCTAACCCCAAAACACATTGAAAGACAAAAAGGGGAAATGAGGAGGAAGAGAGTCAAAACTGTAACACCCAAGTAGAAGATAAAGCTTCAAAGAAAAATAGATACTGTGAAACAAACGAGATCTCCACATTTCCTAAAAACAATGAATAGAATGAAGAGAAAAAATAACATTGCAGATTACCAGCTTTTAGAAAAGAAAGCAGGATATGAAACTTTAATTAATGGATTAGCTGAAAATTCAATTAAGGGCTTAGCTGAACAGATCAGGGGTAAAGACAAGAAAATTAAAAATAAACAAATGAATGGCCAGTTCAATAATCAGAATGAAGAGAAAGTATAACATTGAACATCAGCTTTTATAAAAGGAAGCAGAATATAAAACTTTAATTAAACAGATCCGGATAAACTAATTATTTTTTTTAATGTACCAAAATGTACCAAAATCTAACGAGAACCACAGTTTACCACAGTTCAAACACCAGTAAGCAAAGAAGACGGATAAGAATTCTGGAGACCACTCAAAAAGATTGAAAATGTAAAAGAAATCAACCAGAAAAAAAAGCAGATGCCATAATTTTTTTTCATGGAGGTCACCACTTATCAAGGCCCAGAAGCCACTCAGGGATAAGGGTTATTGCGTGTACAGTAATCAATGGGACAGTATTGTAGTAATCATTAGTATGGAAGATTTGATAGTGTCTTATTTAAGGGGGCGGTTTGTCAGGAATTTTTTTTTTACACAGTGATCACCACTTATCAAGGCCCGGAAGCCACTCAGGGATAAGGGTTATTGCAAGTACATTACGTTAGTGAGGAGATTTGCTGAAATGTTTACTTAAGGGGGCGGTTCATTAGGAATTTGTTAACATTGGACTTGAAGACAACCAAGTTGTAATCCGGAGGGAAGCAGGCAGACGGAACAGAGTTCCACAGGCGTGCAGTTCTAAGAAAGAAGCTTTGTTCATGGAATCTGCGTTTTGATTTAGGCACAGATATAGAATGGGGGAAATTTTTCACAGTGGATTCAGCTAGCCGGGTGTTTTTCGTGAAAGATTGGCGAGGGGGGACCAGAGATTGGAGTTCAGACGAGCATCTGCCATGGAAATAACGATAAAACAAGGACAGGCTCGCAACGTCTCTTCTGTGGGAGAGAGGTTGCAGGATAGAGAAAAGGGCATCCCCCACTAAGCCACGAAGTCTATTTTGTACTCTGTCAAGGCAGGATTGGCTGTTTTTAGCAGCTCCTGCCCAGATGTGGCAACAGTATTCCATCCTTGGACGTACTTGGCTTTTATATAGATAGAGAATTGCATCCGTAGTGAGATATCTTCTGGAGCGGTAGAAGGATCCCATCATCCTTCCAGCGACCTTGGCAACAGACTTGATGTACGTGTTCCATTTCAGATCAGGAGTAAAGGTCAAACCCAGAAGCCTGTCAAAACACGGGGCCTCACCCAGACGAGAGTCATCCATCACAATTGATGCCAGCTGGGGATCAGAGCGTTGATGATGTAAGGATAGGAGTTTGGTTTTGGATGCATTAAAGGTAACCAGCCACATCTTCCCCCACTGAACCACGCGCTCGAGATCAGAGGAGAGAGAATCAGAGAGAACTTTGTCATTTATAGCCTTTGATGTGTTGCCGTAGATGGTCGTGTCATCAGCATAGATGTCAACGAATGATTTAAGTATGTGTTTAGGGAGGTCATTGATGTAGATCAGGAAGAGAGTTGGGCCCAGGATTGACCCCTGAGGGACTTCAGCATGTATATTGCAGGCCTCCGATTTTTGTCCATTTACCACTACTCTTATGAGCCTATCGGAGAGAAATGATTAATGATTGAGAAAACATTTCCAGTTATACCGTAGCTTTGTATATGTTGGACTTGAAGACATCCAAGTTGTAGCCAGGTGGTAAACAGGAAAACAGAAGAAAGTTCCACAGTCGTGCACTTCTAAGAAAGAAGCTCTGCTCATGGAATCTACGTTTGGATTTAGGCACAGATAATGAGGGGGGGGAATTAATGACAGTAGTTTCAGCTAGACGGGTGTTTTTCGTGAAAGATTGGCGAAGGGGGACCAGTGATTGGCGTTCAGACGAGCACTTGCCATGGAAATAACGATAAAACAAAAACAGGCTCGCAACGTCTCTTCTGGGAGAGAGATTGCAGGGAAGAGAAAAGGGACCCCCACTAAGCTATGAAGTCTATTTTTTACTCTGTCAAGGCTTTTAGCAGCTCCTGCCCAGGTGTGGCAGCAGTACTTCATCCTTGGACGTACTTGGCTTTATACAGATAAAGAATTGCATCAGTAGTGAGATGTCTTCTAGAGTGGTAAAAGGATCCCACCATTTTCCCAGCGTCTTTGGCAACAGAGTTGATGTGCGTGTTCCATTTCAGATACGGAGTAAAGGTCAAACCCAGAAGCTTGTCAAAACATGGGGCTTCCCCAAGACGAGAGCCATCCATTTCAATTGTTGCCAGATGGGGATCAAAACGTTGATGATGTAAAGATAGAAGCTTGGTTTTCGATGCATTAAATAAGTATGTTTTGGGAGATCATTGATGTAGATCAGGAAGAGAGTTAGGCCCAGGATGGACCCCTGAGGGACCCCAGCATTAATACTGTGAGTCTCTGATTGCCCATCAACCAGTACTCTTATGAACCCATCGGAGAGAAATGATTTAATAATTGAGAAAACATTCCAAGTGATACTATAGCTGGAAATCTTGTGAAATAGGCCCTTATGCCATACCTTATTTAAGGCTCTCGATATGTCAAGATCAATTGCCCTGGAAAGGAAGCCTTTGTCAAGAGATTCACTAATCCTATGAGATATAACCGTTAGCACATCTGCTGTAGATCTTTCGGAGCAGAACCCATATTTCATGTCACTAAGAAGGTTGTTTCTGTTGAGGTGGTTGACTACTTTATTTAATATGGATTCCAACAACTTACTCATAACATACAGGAGATTTATTGGTCTGTACTGAGAGGAAGATGAGTTATCACCTGAATTCTTAAATCCAGGGTGTTGGAAAGCACTTCTGCTTAGGGCAACGCTTAAACAGTTTTGTAAGTATGGGGGCAAGTTCTGGTTGGATCTTTTTCAGCACTATAACTTGAATGCCGTCAGGGCAAGATGCTTTACTGGAATCAAGGTTCTTGATTAGCTTAGCGATCTCACGCATAGATATTTGTATGTTGCATAGCGTGTTGTCTGTTATAAGAGGATATCCTGGGAGTTGATGGCCTTCGTCACATAGGGTAGAATAAGCTGCAAAGTTCTTGGCAAATAGTTTGGCCTTGTCTGATGCTGACGAGTTGACCTCAGGTCCATTGATGATAGTTGCGATAGAACGCACGCTTCTGTTTAGGATTCTGTTTGCTATTTGCCAAAACTGGTGGGAACCAAGCCACTGCTCAGCTACTTTGGATATAACGGACTGAGCATATAGATCTCTTGCATTTTTTATTACTCTTTTATAGTGGTTGCTGGCAGTCCTGAAAGCAGCTTTAGTTTCATCTATTACGTTGGTAGTTATGGAAAAACTGATTTCCATGCGCGATGGAAGCAGCACATTTTGGGGAGAACCATGGCTGGCTGTTAAGTTCTTGTTGAAATTTTGTAGATGGTATGAATCGATCTATGCCTACAATTAACCATTCGGTCAGGTTTGATAATATAGAGGACACATCATTTTAAACGTGGAATGCAGAAGTAGATCAGATATGAATGTACGGAAGCTATCCCAGTCAGCCATAGAGTATCGATATACAGTATGGTGGAGAGGTACGTCTGAGGACTTATTACATTTGATTTTTTTTCTTAACTGATACAACGGAGTGGTCGGAGGATCCCAGAGGAGATAGAACATGAACATAGCTCAGGGGAAGTTGTGTGAAAAAGGTCTAGAAGGCTTGCATACTTACCTGTAGTATCGGGCACACAGGTGGGTTCGTGAACAATCTGAGTGAGGTCATAGGCAATGGCAAAATCATGACAGAACCTCTCCTCATCATCTGTCTTATTTGAGTCGGTCAGCCATTCCACATTATGGACTTATATAAGTCAGCGCAAATGTGAATGTAAGCCGAAGCATGAGCAGACAGTATGTGGTCAATTTTCTCAGATATACTCTTAAAGATAGTACTTGCAATAACCCTTATCCCTGAGTTGCTTCCGGGCCTTGATTAATGTTGACCACTATGTAAAAAAAACAACTTGTGTTTGGGGCGATAGAGGGCAAACATAAATGCAGCTAGTGCTACGCAAAAGCACATACAAGGTAAATTGGGGTCTTCTCAGGAGATATCCCTACCACATGGAAAGCCATCTTTAATATAGGCACATATTCCATGCCCATGGCGATCTTGGGGGTCAGATTTAGATGTTTAGTTAGAGTATCCTTTAATTATGATCTCATCTAGGGATGTGGTCGACCCTATGCCAGTTTCATTTAGAAAGAATATGTCCGATTTCGTCTCGTGTAATTGTGTTTCATCATCTGGAAGGTTAGAACGTAGACCCCTGATGTTGGAGAAAAAAAAATTATTTTTACTTTGGAAAAATAAGACAAATTACGACATTCTGTAATTTCAAATCCTCTGGCATTGATCAATTACCAAACTTATGGCTAAAGCAAGTAACAATCGCACATTATCTATTAGCCTTCAGCAGGATGCAAAAGAAAGAAGAAGAAACATCATCAGAAATCTCCCCAAAGCCAAAAAAACTTTCGTCCTAGAATATAGCCTAATGTTAAATATATTGTTGGATCGATTCTAGTATCACAAATTCCTGTATAGAAAACGAATCAGATATTATTAAAATATATGAAGTGCTTTAATCAAATTCTCACATCGGAAATATTGTTGTAGATGGTAACAATGAGGGAGACAATACATTTATAACAGGGGGATTTTTCCTTGTAACATGCATATTAGAGAGGAGGGTGATAGCTGCACAGTTCTTATAACACAGATGAAGGTGAAATACATATTCTTGTAAAGGTTACGCAATGTTCATATTAAGATGTTTAACACATTAACTTTTGGGTGTTGAAAGATGACACATGACAACAGTTACAAAAACACAATGATGATTCTTTATTCATCGGACCGGTCGAATGATGATGACATCAAGAATTCAAAGTTGGAATCTACATCGTTTGATGGTCTTTCCCTTCCAAACGACTGACTCCAACTCCAAAAATTCTTTCTTAGAAGTTCACGCCTGTGCAACTCTCTTCCGCGTGCCTGTTTCCCACCTGACTACAAGTTGGATTTCTTCAAGTTCGACATAAACAAATTCTTGATGAACCGCCTCCTTAAGTAAGACACTTGATCAAATCTTCAATACTAACGATTACTACGATACTATCCCATTTATTACTCTACACACAATAACCCTTATCCCGAGTGGCTTCTGGGCCTTGATAAGTGTTGACCTCCATGAAAAAAAAAACTCAACCCAACTCAACTGCTAACTCAACTCTGCAACTCTGGACTCCTCTGATCTGAATAACTCTAGCTCCTATATTGAGAATCCCCGTTTTCTATGACGTCAGAAGTGTGTTTTCCAAACGTACCAATTAACGTGGCTATGCAAACGTTTTTCGAAACACACTTTTAACATCCAAAGAATTCTCAACATATAACTCTAACCTATTTTTTAACAATATATTTTTAATTTGTATTGTTCATTCTTTCAGCTGCCATTTTTAATATTCCAATTCTATAAGAATGAACAATCAATTCTTTTTACGATATAAACAATATCTAACTATTTTTAACAATCAATTCTTTTTACGATATAAACAATATCTACCTATTTCTAATAGAGTGGAAAAATCAATTCTTTTTATGGTATAACAATATTCCTAATAGAATTTAACAATCAATTCTTTTTGCTATATAAACAGTATCTCAATATTTCTAATAAAATTTAACTATCAAATCATTTTACGATATAAACAATATCTAAGTATTTCTAATAGAATTTAACAATCAATTCGTTTTACGATATAAACAATATTTATTTCTAACAGAATGTAACAGTCAATTCGTTTTACAATATAAACAATATCTAACGATTTCTAACAGAATTTAACAATCAATTCTTTTTACGATATAAACAATATCTAAGTATTTCTAATACAATTTAACAATCCATTATTTTTACGATATAAACAATATCTATTTCTAATAAAATGTTACAATCAATTCTTTTTACCATATAAACAATATCTATTTCTAATAGAATTTAACAATCAATTCTTTTTACGATATAAACAATATCTATTTCTAATAGAATTTAACAATCAATTCTTTTTACGATATAAACAATATCTATTTCTAATAGAATTTAACAATCAATTATTTTTACGATATAAACAATATCTATTTCTAATAGAATTTAACAATCAATTATTTTTACGATATAAACAATATCTATTTCTAATAGAATTTAACAATCAATTATTTTTACGATATAAACAATATCTATTTCTAATAGAATTTAACAATCAATTCTTTTTACGATATAAACAATATCTATTTCTAATAGAATTTAACAATCAATTCTTTTTACGATATAAACAATATCAATTTCTAATAGAATTTAACAATCAATTCTTTTTACGATATAAACAATATCTAATATACTTCTTAGTTACATGGAAAGGGGGACAGCCTTTCCCTGTAACAATATCTATTAGATTAACTGACAAAAGCTGTCGTCTTATGAATATTTCATTAGCGATTGATCACCAGGCCACATGAATTGTCTTCACACAAAAATCTGAAAAGAGTTGTTTCTACATAATATCATTTACTAATATACAATGTAATCACAATATGTACTTAATATAAATATGAACAGAAGAAAAGTTGTCCTTAAAAAGAATCTGCGAATATAAATTCATGTCGGCGAATCAAGTGTTACAGAAGAACTCTGAATATCTTGGAATGACTTGAAAACAAAGTAAACTATGACGAAAGAAATATACTTATTGTGGTAGGGTTAATTGTCCTAATGAAAACATTTGAAATTATGTAGAATCTTTACAAGTGTAGCAAAATTATTGTAGATAAACTATATTATATGTAGTGTTTTTTTGCCTTTTTAACTAATATTTGTTATCGACATAAAAGATTAAATAAAAAATTTATCACGAAATCTGTGGTCTTGTTTTTATTTTTAGTTATTGTTTCATCTGTTAAAGACAACTTTGTTAAAGACAAGTGTTCAGCAATTTATTAATATTTACATTTCTTTTACTTTATTTTTTCATGAACTCTGAATAAAATTAACATATGAACCTCATTTAATATTGACATCAGTAACTTAATAAATTTATAGTGAACCATTTACACCTTCCAAATTCGCTTTGTCTAGATCAAATACAGACACAGGGCAAGCTGTGTGCAATAGCACACACACGCATGCGCAAAAATGATATGACTAATTAATACGCATGCATTTCCTGTGACCTCTGACATAGCCTTCCATTTCCTCCTCTCTCTCTTGCTTGGCATCAAGTAAAGCACACGAAAAAATGTCGTACTCCATAAACATGCATCATCATGTGAGGTAAGGATTGAATTTTTTATGTATAAACATTGTTACCTGGAAGATGCTTACACGATTAGTTAACACATTATGAACAATCCAAGACTGTTATAATTAAGCTTTTTATTGAAATTATTTTATTATATGAACTATAACCTTTGTTTGTACACACTTCCACAGAGATCAAGCTACTATCACACGTCCATCCTTATGTGTGTGCACAATTATTGCATCAAACTTTGCACTAAACAATTTTTCTTCTTGATACAGAGTATCAAACCAGATAATAGGGAAACATTTTCAAATTACTTTGTATTCCTCTGACAGCGATAAGTAACTTAGATTCAACACGCATCTCTAACGTGCTGCAACCTTTTACCTGTCTTTTGTCTGTTGTTGAATGCGCATAAAAAAACACAAAAATACTAATAACATTATCCAAGCAATCGCAAAAAAGTTTCACAATATCCTTTAAAAAAAAAGTTTTACATAGTTTTTCTCACAAAAACACAAAAATTTACTACAACTTTAGACTGAAAATATTGGAAATAATTTGGTGACCCGTTTTTCTGCACCACTATGACCTATAAATCTGCTTCTCGTGCTGTGCAGGGCTTTGTTTCCCTCAGGATGCCTGCCTTTAATTCTCGAAAACACGTATGATTTTTTCAGATGGAGGCTATTTTTGCAAATAGGAAGATTGCTTCCCCAGTGCAAAAGTATTATTATTTGATTGAGACATTACCAGCAGATATTGTTGAAGAATTAAAAGATATTTTCAGAGCACTTCCTGTTGAAGATCCATATAAGACACTTGAGCAAGCCATTCTGGAATGGACAAGTGTTTCGGAAACAGCCAGATGTGAGGCTTACTTGGTGCACGAACGATGAACGGCATTATCTTACAGCAGCTTTAGTTGGATAAACTGCATCCATAATTATCCCACACGCTGTTCATGTTCGTTTGAGATAAGGATCTGACGCAATTAACGGTTATCGACAATTACGACCACGCGTCAGTTGTAACCATTGCCAAGCCCAAACCTGCCACTATAGCCTACACATTCAATTCCAGCATCGAATTATCGGAAATTGCTGCCTTGACCAACGCAATTCAAGCCCTTCTAGTTGACAAATGATCATGTCCCAACCACAGATGAAATTAAGGAAACTCTCACAGTAACGCTATACTGCTTAAATGAACGTCCATCAATGAAAACCTGGATGGTCCTTATTTCTAAGAAAGATCTAATTATATTTAGTATTCGTCCAGTTATATGGTATAATTAGATTTTCATTAGCAGTCCTTCATGCCAGACTTTGTCAAAGACCTTGGATATGTCGAGAACTACAGAACTGGCTTTACCCGCCTTATCCAGTGCATGGGAAATGCGTTCAGAGATCTGTAAAAATAGCTCCAGTAGAACTACATTTCCTAAATCCGTACTGTTTATCAGAAGGGAGATTAGTTTTTGCAATATGATGGTCTAGTGCTTGATTGAATAGCGTCTCAAAGATTTTAGCGAAAAGGGTGAGAAGAGTTATAGTTGAGAGGTTTTGCCCTTTCACAAGAATTCTTGTAAACTGGTACTACAGAGGCTATTCTCCAGCTATTAAGAAAGCAGGATTAAGCAAGCCATTTGTTGTAGAGTTTGGAAAGTACGGGGGCTAGTTCAGCTGAGTATTTCTTGGCTGCCCTGCATATAAGGAGATTTGGGATGGAGTTGTTTGTTTGCTCTAGAGTAGAGTTGGAGGCGAATCGCCGAAAAAGCAGGCCGGTTTTTTCAGTTGCTGTACATGCAACGTTTTGGTTGTTGGATATTAAGGGAATTACTGGTTGTCTTTTATTCACTACACTATTATAAATTTTCCAGAAATAGCGAGTTCCTATCTTCTGCGATTCTATGTGTTCTCAGGGTATTTCAGCATGTCTTCTTTTGACTGTGATTATTACTCTCTTACAATGATTTCTAGCATCTATACATTTTTGCCTATTTGCATTTGAATTATAATGAACAAACCGGTGGAGCATATGTTGCATTTGTGCAATGGCATTTCTACAATCTGTAGTGAACCATAGTGGTGCGTGTGGAGAATGTGCTTTACACAGTTTAGTTGTCTCATTTGCACAATGTTCAGCAGGGGTTGAGAATTTTTTACAGAGTGGAGCCAAAGATTGGAGCTCAGTCGAAGAACTATCATAAAAACGATAGGGCAGAGACAGGGTCACCTCTATTCACAGAAACGTTACGACGTAGCACATGCAAACCTGTAAACAAGCGGTTCAAGCTATATAGTCGTCTACCTTCTGACCGAACAGCCGATAAACCCGGCAGACCTTTGAGTGAGCAGCTCTCTAAAGGAACGCATGGTTCATCTCCATAGCATACAAATTGGTTAGAAACGTGCAACAGGGATCCCGAATTCAGCAGTCGAAAAACAGATCAAAAGATTTTAGATTTTCTCATCAATTCATTTAGAAATATAGTCTACAACAAATCTGCAGAAGAAATTTTGAAAACTTAATCTCCAAAATACGTATTGACATGTGAACATCACATTTTAAAAATATATAAATTTGCAACAAAAATTGTTGGTTGGTTGTTTTTATTTTACGGCATATCAACCCTTGTTGGGTTATTTAATGCCGAATCCAAAGATTTTGAAGAAAAATTTTTTAATAGAGTATATTTGTTGTTTTCACGTCGGTTTCTATTTAACCCATAGTTGGGACCCTAACAGTTACTACCACTCCGGGTCAGAGTGGACCTGGGAGCAATGGTAATTAAAGGGTGGCTCCACACTCCCCAACGCCCACAAGCTGGGCCTCACCACTGGATATAGTTTAAGGTCATATCCAGGACCCCCATTGAGGGACTTTTACCCTCTGCAGGGTGGCAGTCGGCGTATTCTAATGCCCCACCGACAGGCCCACGAAAATTGTTGTAAATATATTCAATAAGAAGAATAAATTTTGAAAACTTGTTCTCCATAATATGCATTAACATGTGAACAGCACATTGAAAAAATATATAAATTTGCAACAAAAATTATAAATATATTCAATAACAACAAAAAATTTTGAAAACTTAATCTTCAAAAATTGTTATAAATATATTCAATAACAAGAAAAAATGTTGAAAACTTAATCTTCAAAAATCTTTGTAAATATATTCAATAACAACAAAAAATTTTGAAAACTTAATCTTCAAAAATTGTTACAAATATATTCAATAACAACAAAAAATTTTGAAAACTTAATCTTCAAAAATTGTTATAAATATATTCGATAAAAAACAAGCAAAAAATCAATTAAGAGGAAATTAGAAAATATTCGTTAATTTAAAAAAGCGACAAAAATCGAATTAAAATTAAAATATATAAATTTGCAACAAAAACTGTAATAAATATATTCAATACCAACAAAAAGTTATTCAGATGAAATTAGAAAAGATTCATTAAAAATGAAAAAACGGTAAAAAAAAATCGACAACAAAATCGAAACAAAATTAAATCGAACGTTAATCTTAATTTTATTCTTCAAATTTTTAATGATTTTCTTGTGTTTTATAAAGATAGAAAAATTGTTTGATAAGAAAAAATGCCATTTAATTATTATGTGGCAGAGTGAAAAGCAATTTATTTTACTTTCAATCTTCGTATTCATGTTCTTTGTAAATACATAACCAATTGCTATCTTTTCAAATTTTTAATTATTAGGGGAGAAGGCAGCAATCCCATATAACAAAATGCGTGGTTGCTCCTTGTTGATTTTCTGAAAGGTATACGAAAGGCGGCCGTATTCATTGGTGAGTTGAATATGTTTTGGCATATGTAATCCAAATTCTTTTTAGGTGCTGACACAGTGTATCAGATATTGGATGGATATACCATTCCATATATTCCCGTGGGTAATGGAATTTGAACATTGAATTATATATGCATATCTATTGTGCAATGGAACTCGAAAATCAATGGTCTGGATAGCAAAATATTCCGAGAGATTATTTTTAGAACCAATGTGTTGGACGAGTAACTTCTGATACGAGCTTGATTCTTGGTAAACTGCCGGCCAGATTTCTTGTTGAGAAAGGGTAAGGGATGCCTTTTAGATGAGGGAACGAGGAGGATAAGGGAAACATAGAGAAGGTAAGGGGGAAGGGTTAAGTTTTGGCGAGCAGGCATGCGCTTAATGGAATTTCTTCGGGGGGAGGAATTGTATGTTAGTATTCGGTAAAATGTGTTAACTTCTTAATTTTAGCTTAAAATGGGAAATGTACATTCTTGTGATTTTTAAATGGGAGTATGAATGAGATGGGGTGGATGTGATGTTTTCGCTGTGCGGGTGGGTGAGAAGGTGAGGTGGAAATGGAGACGAGTCATGGTCTGGAGTTTTTAAATGCTTGGGAGATTACTTATTTAAGTGAGTTAAAGATTGGGTGTTTTTAATTATGAGAGTATATTTAAAAGTATATATATATATATATATATATATATATATATATATATATATATACTGGTATGTATAGATATACATACCGTGCATATGTATGTGTCTTGTTTAATAGCGTCTATGTAAGAGTGTTTATGTAAATGTTCCCCTTGATGTATGTATACTGTTTTCTTTTCTGCTTTGTTAGTATACAGCGTCTGTGGTTCTCTGTGCGCGATTTGATACACATATCAATACTGTTTACAACCGGAACAAATACCATATACGAAGCAGTTCTTTAAATATGAGAAATAGACATATTTGCGTAGCATATGATGCAAAAGGGAAACATGCCTTATCCCATTCACGTTCGCTCTCATGGTGGTTTTCTTGCTGGGATGTAGTAATCTAATTTTTTTATTAATATCTACTTCGTCTCTTGTTTATTTTATTTTGATCATTTTCGGCTTGCTGGGGTGTAGAAATCTTATATTTTTATTAATATCTACTGCGTCTCTCAAAAATCGTATGCAATACATACGAATATACATCACAGAAAAAATATCTTATTTCCCTGTCTCTCGTTCTCTTGGTTGTTTTCAAATACTGTATGTGAGACAGTTCTTTTAACATGACGATTAGATATCTTTGCATTCCACATCACACAAAAGGGAAACATACCTTATACCATTGACCTTCGCTCTCTTGGTGGTTTTTACCTTACAAGAAATATATCTTCTTCTGACCGAAACACTATAACACAAATATATATTATTATATAGCTTTATTTCATGTCTGTGACTTTTCTGTCAGTTGCACCTAATTATAGTATAAATAAATCATTGGTATTTTGTTGTTGTTTACTTACTTTCAGCTAAGGCCAATATCATTAGGGACGCTTCATCAACTTATCTCCCTCTTCTCTCACATCAATATGTTCAGCTTAATATCCTCATAGGATGATTATTTCCAACTGGTACAATAGTTTACAGCTGGATGTCAGGTGGTTCTTTACTTTTGTGTGGCAGAGTGAGTTCTCATGTGTCTCAGTAAATTTGATTTGTCAGAACTAGAATAACTACACACTTCACAACAATATGGCTTTTCACCTGTGTGAGTTCTCATATGTAATATTAACATTGCTTTTTGAGAACAAGAGTAGCCACACACTTCACAAGTATATGGCTTTTCCTTAGTGTGAGTTCTCATATGTGTGACTAAACCTGACTTTTGATAACTTGAATATCCACATATTTCACAATAATATGGATTTTCACCTGTGTGACTTCTCATATGTCTCACTAAAGATGTTTTGTCAGAACAGGAATATTTACACACTTCACAGGAATGTGGCTTTTCACCAGTGTGAGTTCTCATATGTAATACTAACCTTGCTTTTTGAGAACAAGAATATCCACATACTTCACAAGTATACGGCTTTTCGCCAGTGTGAATTCTCATATGTGTCACTAAATTTGATTTATGAGAACAAGAATATCCACACACTTTACAGATATGTGGCTTTTCACCAGTGTGACTTCTTATATGTATTAATAACCTTGATTTTTCAGAACAAGAATATCCGCACACTTCACAAGTGTGTGGCTTTTCACCAGTGTGAGTTCGCATATGTTTCATTAACGTTGATTTTCTAGAACAAAAATAATCACACAATTCACAATGATGTGGATTTTCCATCGTGGGAGTTCTAATTTTTGTCACTAATGTGAATTTATTGGCTTGTCTCAAGTGTGAATTATAATATGTTTAACTAAATCTGATATTTGATTAGAACGCACTTTATTTTTTTCTAGTGTATTTTTATTTTTTACTTAATTATATCTACAAACTTCATATTAAATCTTCATAAATGTGGCATTTCCCTAGTGTGACTCATCAATAAATGATAATTTTTTCCAATTTTCTTCCTTTAAAGATTGTAACGCTGGGTTTGGGGCCGCCAAACCAGCTGCCAACACTGCCCTGCTTTTTAATGAAATCACCGAGAGCTCTTTTTAGTATCCTCATTGTTCACTGAAGTGCACTTGTCTGGATCTGTTTTGCACTTGGTTCCCAGAAATATTAGTTAGGTATGAGTTCAGTTTCTTCTACATAAACCCTGTGGCACCTCTAATAACTGGTATGACTGATATCTTTCTTCCAGTTTCTTTTCATATCATGACTTATCATATGTTTCAATAAATGATTTTTCAGACCAGGAATATTCTACACACATTGGTTATATCTTTTTTATTTCAATTTTCTTATTTGTTCAAGTTGAATATAAAGCAGATGCGACAAATTTACCCACCATTTTATATATTTCAACTGAGCGATCTTCTCAAATTTGCTAAATTAAACGATTTTGCATTTCTACTAATTTTTTCTTAGGTTTTCTATAGTTTTCGGTATTGTAGAAAATATTGTCTTTTTAACGACACATACTTTTCTTTCTGCAAAATTTTGTTCTTTTTACGAAGTTTTTCTTAGTGCTTTATTTTCAGTTGTTGTAAAAATATTGTCTTCTTATTATTGTAGAAAATATTGTCTTCTTAAAACCATAAACTTTTCTTTCGACAACATTTTTACTTTCTGAAATTTTTCGTAGTTTTTCTATAGTTTCTGGTATTGTAGAAAATATTGTCTTCTTAAAACCACAAACTTTTCTTTCGACAACATTTTTACTTACTGAAATTTTTCGTAGTTTTTCTATAGTTTCCGGTATTGTAGAAAATATTGTCTTCTTAAACCACAAACTTTTCTTTCGACAATATTTTTACTTACTGAAATTTTTTGTAGTTTTTCTATAGTTTCCGGTATTGTAGAAAATATTGTCTTCTTAAACCACAAACTTTTCTTTCGACAACATTTTTACTTTCTGAAATTTTTCGTAGTTTTTCTATAGTTTCTGGTATTGTAGAAAATATTGTCTTCTTAAACCACAAACTTTTCTTTCGACAACATTTTTACTTTCTGAAATTTTTCGTAGTTTTTCTATAGTTTCTGGTATTGTAGAAAATATTGTCTTCTTAAACCACAAACTTTTCTTTCGACAACATTTTTACTTTCTGAAATTTTTCGTAGTTTTTCTATAGTTTCCGGTATTGTAGAAAATATTGTCTTCTTAAACCACAAACTTTTCTTTCGACAACATTTTTACTTTCTGAAATTTTTCGTAGTTTTTCTATAGTTTCCGGTATTGTAGAAAATATTGTCTTCTTAAACCACAAACTTTTCTTTCGACAACATTTTTACTTTCTGAAATTTTTCGTAGTTTTTCTATAGTTTCCGATATTGTAGAAAATATTGTCTTCTTAAACCACAAACTTTTCTTTCGACAACATTTTTACTTTCTGAAATTTTTCGTAGTTTTTCTATAGTTTCCGGTATTGTAGAAAATATTGTCTTCTTAAACCACAAACTTTTCTTTCGACAACATTTTTACTTTCTGAAATTTTTCGTAGTTTTTCTATAGTTTCTGGTATTGTAGAAAATATTGTCTTGTAAACGCCACACACCTTTCTTTCTGCAATTTGATCTATTATCCTTTTTGATTTATTTGAAGCTGAAACATCTATTCAACAAAATATATTACCTTTAAGATGTGTTATGTTATCACCAATGTTTCACAAAATTCATCACATAGTATTGTCCAGTATCTTCTTATAGTATAAGAAATCTTCCAATAGATGTCGTCGCTGTACTCTTTCAAATGAAGTAATAATTTTTTATAGCATGATGTTATGGAAAATGACATTCCATTAAAATTGAATAATAGTGTCTAATCGGGAACATCTGTAAAATTAAATGAAATTCAATAGTTTTAGTAGTTGCATTCAAATATTAGTATTGTGTCTATTTTTATTAATATTATTAGATTATTCTTATAAATTCAATATATAATCTGTTTGTTTAATGATGTAAATACTATTGAATTGAACTCACAATATTTAGATTAATTGAATCGAAAAAGTTAATTGAGACATGTTTAAAAATAAGCGAATAATTTCTAACTTGACACAGGTCAGTCGATACATGTTTAACTGAAAATATTTCTGTGTGTTGTATCATTTATATCCTAATGAAAGAGAAACATTTATGTTTATATATATTGCATTGATAAATTAATGCAATGAGTAACAATTCACCTGGTAAATCGACTTCCCCTATTAATTGGGTGGACTACAGGATACCAGATGAGTATGATTTTAACTGTGACTCATCAACCTTAATCTGATGGAAACAGTCTCGACAACTCGTTTTTTTTGTTTCCATTAACACTTGTTGTATAAATCCCCTTCACATAATAATAATACACTATGTAGTGTGCATTGGATTAGACAAACTTACCTAACAATTTTGCATATGCTACTATTTTGTGTGTGGTGTATAAAACTTTGAAAGTATGAAATTATTTGATTCAAAGTGGAGCTCAAGTTGTTCAGGGTAGATAAATAAAGAGATGTTGCATCTCGCTACTCCCCTGTTTGTGATAGTCCAAATAGTTGTCCCTTACATCCAGATTGTAATACGCAATGACAGTTACCACAGCTAATGTTTATAGAGCATGTAGATGGGTATTTTATTGATACAGTTCTGATCAGCTGCTAACAATTTGACATGTGGTTTATCAGATGCATGCTGGGGTGATATGACGTCATAATATCATCAGTTAAATATTATTGATAACTTAACGCACAGAGTGTATAACAATTCACCTAGTAAATCGACTTGCCCTTAAAACTGGGTGAGCTAGAGTGATGGACGGATACCAGATAATTAAGATTTTCTGATTCATTTTCGACAACTCGTTTTGTGTCTCCATTAATATTCGTTCTATCAAGACTATATCCCCTTCACATAATAATAAAATACTATGTTGTGTGTATTGGATTAGAAAAACACCTAACAATTTTGCATATGCTACTATTTTGTATGTAGTTTAAAAAACTTTAAAAGTTAAAAATTATTTGATTCGAAGTGGATCACAAGTTGTTCAGGGTAGATACGTTTGCTTTGTAAAGAGGTGTTGCCAGAGATGTCGCATCGAAATTATAAGACGTTTTCATTGACTTTCAATATTCAACAAACACTGATGACCCATGTTGTCATTTATTATCATCTTTGCTATTTACAGAACACTTTAATCGACCATTAAATTGATGTTATGTCACTGTTTTTCACATGATAATGTTTTTAGAAAATGTTGAAAGATGTTTGAAATAAATTTATGACAACAATTTGATGGATATTTTATTTTATTTTGATGTGTTAAAAGTTATTTTTTAAAGTATAGAATCTATCTTTTTAACAAGTTTTAGACGATTGTAAAATTGATATATTTTTGCGAGAGTAATGATTTCATGTTTGGAATTTTACAAAACAATGTTTGACCTATGTTATTTCCTTTCCTATATTCATTTATATCTGCTCCTGTTTACAATATGTTTTATTGTGTAACGTCAATTAAACTATGTTATTTCCTGCCATATATTAATTCACATCTGTTTCTGTTTACAATATGTTTTATTGTGTAACGTCTATTAAACTCTAGTATTTCCTTTCATATATTCATTCATATCTGTTCCTGTTTAAAATATGTTTTATTGTGTAACGTCTATTAAACTATGTTATTTCCTTTCATATATTCATTCATATCTGTTCCTGTTTAAAATATGTTTTATTGTGTAACGTCTATTAAACTATGTTATTTCCTTTAATATATTCATTCATATCTGCTTCTGTTTACAATTTGTTTTATTGTGTAACGTCTATTAAACTATGTTATTTCCTTTAATATATTCATTAATATATGTTCCTGTTTAAAATATGTTTTATTGCGTAACGTCTATTAAACTATGTTATTTCCTTTCATATATTCATTCATATCTTTTCCTGTTTACAATACGCTTTATTGTGTAACGTCTATTAAACTGTGTTATTTCCTTTTATATATTCATTAATATCTGCTTCTGTTTACAATATGTTTTATTGTGTTAAATTTTGTTATTTCCTTTCATATATTCATTCATATATGTTCCTGTTTACAATATGCTTTATTGTATAACGTCTATTAAACTATGTTATTTCCTGTCATATATTAATTCATATCTGCTCCTGTTTACAATTTGTTTTATTGTGTAACGTCTATTAAACTATGTTATTTCCAGTCATATATTAATTCATATATGTTCCTGTTTACAATTTGTTTTATTGTGTAACCTCTATTAAACTATTTTATTTCCTGTCATATATTAATTCATATCTGCTCCTGTTTACAATTTGTTTTATTGTATAACGTCTATTAAACTATGTTATTTCCAGTCATATATTCATTCATATATGTTCCTGTTTACAATATGTTTTATTGTGTAACGTCTATTAAACTATGTTATTTCCAGTCATATATACATTCATATCTGTTCCTGTTTAAAATATGTTATTTCCTGCCATATATTCATTCATATCTGCTCCTGTTTACAATTTGTTTTATTGTGTAACCTCTATTAAACTATGTTATTTCCAGTCATATATTCATTCATTTCTGCTCCTGTTTACAATATGTTTTATTGTGTAACGTCAATTAAACTATGTTATTTCCTTTCATATATTCATTCATATCTGCTCCTGTTTACAATTTGTTTTATTGTGTAACGTCAATTGAACTATTTTATTTCCTGTCATATATTCATTCATATCTGCTCCTGTTTACAATTTGTTTTATTGTGTAACGTCAATTAAACTATTTTATTTCCTGTCATATATTAATTCATATCTGCTCCTATTTACATTTTGTTATATTGTGTAACGTCTATTAAACTATGTTATTTCCAGTCATATATTCATTCACATCTGCTCCTGTTTAAAATATGTTTTATTGTGTAACGTCAATTAAACTATGTTATTTCCTGTCATATATTCATTCATATATGCTCCTGTTTAAAATATGTTTTATTGTGTAACGTCAATTAAACTATGTTATTTCCTGTCATATATTCATTCATATATGCTCCTGTTTAAAATATGTTTTATTGTGTAACGTCAATTAAACTATGTTATTTCCTTTCATATATTCATTCATATATGCTCCTGTTTAAAATATGTTTTATTGTGTAACGTCTATTAAACTATGTTATTTCCTTTCATATATTCATTCATATATGCTCCTGTTTAAAATATGTTTTATTGTGTAACGTCAATTAAACTATGTTATTTCCTTTCATATATTCATTCATATATGCTCCTGTTTAAAATATGTTTTTATTGTGTAACGTCTATTAAACTATGTTATTTCCTTTCATATATTCATTCATATCTGCTCCTGTTTAAAATATGTTTTATTGTGTAACGTCAATTAAACTATGTTATTTCCTGTCATATATTCATTCATATCTGCTTCTGTTTACAATTTGTTTTATTGTGTAACGTCAATTAAACTATGTTATTTCCTTTCATATATTCATTCACATCTGCTCCTGTTTAAAATATGTTTTATTGTGTAACGTCAATTAAACTATGTTATTTCCTGTCATATATTCATTCATATCTGCTTCTGTTTACAATTTGTTTTATTGTGTAACGTCTATTAAACTATGTTATTTCCTTTCATATATTCATTCACATCTGCTCCTGTTTAAAATATGTTTTATTGTGTAACGTCAATTAAACTATGTTATTTCCTGTCATATATTCATTCATATATGCTCCTGTTTAAAATATGTTTTATTGTGTAACGTCAATTAAACTATGTTATTTCCTTTCATATATTCATTCATATATGCTCCTGTTTAAAATATGTTTTATTGTGTAACGTCTATTAAACTATGTTATTTCCTTTCATATATTCATTCATATCTGCTCCTGTTTAAAATATGTTTTATTGTGTAACGTCAATTAAACTATGTTATTTCCTGTCATATATTCATTCATATCTGCTTCTGTTTACAATTTGTTTTATTGTGTAACGTCAATTAAACTATTTTATTTCCTGTCATATATTAATTCATATCTGCTCCTATTGACAATTTGTTTTATTGTGTAACGTCTATTAAACTATGTTATTTCCTTTCATATATTCATTCATATCTGTTCCTGTTTACAATTTGTTTTATTGCGTAACGTCTATTAAACTATGTTATTTCCTTTCATATATTCATTCATATATGTTCCTGTTTACAATAAGTTTTACTGTGTAACCTCTATTAAACTATGTTATTTCCAGTCATATATTCATTCATATCTGCTCCTGTTTAAAATATGTTTTATTTTGTAACATCTATTAAACTATGTTATTTCCTTTCATATATTCATTCATATCTGCTCCTGTTTAAAATTTGTTTTATTGTGTAACGTCTATTAAACTATGTTATTTCCTTTCATATATTCATTCATATCTGCTCCTTTTTACAATTTGTTTTATTGTGTAACGTCAATTAAACTATGTTATTTCCTGTCATATATTCATTCATATCTGCTGCTGTTTAAAATATGTTTTATTGTGTAACGTCTATTAAACTGTGTTATTTCCTTTCATATATTAATTCACATCTGTTTCTGTTTACAATATGTTTTATTGTGTAACGTCTATTAAACTGTGTTATTTCCTTTCATATATTCATTCATATGTGTTCCTGTTTACAATTTGTTTTATTGTGTAATGTCTATTAAACTCTGTTATTTCCTTTCATATATTCATTCATATCTGTTCCTTTTTACAATATGTTTTACTGTGTAACGTCTATTAAACTATGTTATTTCCTTTTATATATTCATTCAGATCTGCTCCTGTTTACAATATGTTTTATTGTGTAACGTCTATTAAACTATGTTATTTCCTTTCATATATTCATTCATATTTGCTCCTGTTTACAATTTGTTTTACTGTCTAAGACAATGACCACCATTTTTCCCCACTCCTAGCACATGCCATCACCCTCAGCTGGGCATTTTGAGGATGCTTGAGTGTCATATATGCCAGTGTAGTTTGATTGGGCTGAGTTTTTTTCTGATAGGTTGAAGGTACCGGATTGACAGTTTTTGGCTGCTATTTACAACTGATAGTACAGGATCCCTAACCCTTTGGTAGCGTTTAGAGCAGATGCTCCATCAACAGTTGTATAATATCAGGATTATTGTAGTGCAATGTAGTGCATTAAAAGAAACCCTGCACTCATCTTTGCTAGGCTTTACTGATGCTACAATCGTAGTAGATGAGGGGTCAACTGATGGTCTACTTGGTATTCTGCACAACCACTCGTCCTGCCATAAGACTCAGACCGACATATGCACGGGCTTGGAGTCTATATTCAAAACATATTCCCCCTGACAGGAGAAACGAAACTAGAATCAGATTACCAGGCTTGTATGTGCTTCAGACTTTACATGCGATATTAGCTACTTGTATTTTTTCTACCGCTCTCCCTCGACCCAGGATTGTACCCTAATATACAAAGTCTCTGGCAACATAGATACAGGAGGCCTCAAGTTTTGACAAACTTCTTGGCTTGACCATTACTCCTGATCTTAAATGGAACACGTACATCAAATCTGTTGCCAAGGCCGCTGGAAAAATGGTGGGATCTTTCTATCGATCCGGTAGATATCTCACTGCTGATGCTATTCTCTATCTATATGAGAGCCAGGTACGTCCAAGGATGGAATACTGTTGCCACATCTGGGCAGGAGTTGCTAGAAAGGACTTGTCCTGCCTTGATAGAGTTCAAAATAGACTTTGTAGCCTCGTAGGAGATGTCCTTTTCTCTTCCTTGCAACCTCTATCTCACAGAAGAGATGTTGCGAGTTTGTCTCTGATGTATCGTTATTTTCATGGAAAGTGTTCGACTGAGCTTCAATATATGGTCCCCCCTCGCCAAACTTTCACAATAAACACTCGTCTAGCTGTAAACACTATAAAAAATTCCCCCCACTCTTTATCTGTGCCTAAACCTAAACGTAGATTCCATGAACAAAGCTTCTTTCTTAGAACTGCACGCCTGTAGAATTGTCTTCCATTTTCCTGCTTTCCGGCTGACTACAATATGGTTGTCTTCAAGTCTAACGTAAATAAGTTCTTGATGAGCCGTTCCATATAAGTTATCAAATTTAACAAATTTTCATTACTAATGATTATTATATTGTCCAATTTCTACTGTACACTCTTTAACCTTTACCCTTGAGTGGCCTCTTGACCATGATAATGTGGTGATGCCTATGTAAAAAAAAAGTCCAATGTGAACAAGTTCTAATTGAACCGTCCCCCTAAGTAATCCAAGTTACAAAATTCCCACTGTTTACTATGCTGAAATCACAATGACTAATGTATACCTATTAACCCTTATCCTCGAGTGGCCTCTGGGCCTCGATAAGCGGTGACACCCATGTAAAAAAAAGATTCAAGCGACAAAAGTCGAGTTCAAACAGAAGTTTATAGAAGTAATTGTAAGAAAGTAGTCCATCACCTACATCATCTGACCTACAATTTATATGGATTTAGACAGGCCTGTTCCACAGCAGATATCCTGACTGTAATCTCATGGTAGGGAAAAGCGGCAGCCCTCGATATATCTAAGGCTTTTGACAGGGTTTGGCATGATGATCTTCTAAGGAAAATCAGATCATGTAGTATCACTGGAAGAATACATAATGTAATTAAATCCTTTTTCAGTAAGAGAAAAGTACAGGTTGTCCTCGACGGTCTTACCTCTAAACAATATGATATAAATGCGAGAGTAATGTTGCAAGTTTGTCTATGCTTTATCGTTATTTTCATGGCAAGCGCTCGACTGAGCTTCAATCTATTGTCCGCCTCGCCAAACTTTCACAAGAACACTATCAATAATTCCCCCCACACTTTATCTGTGAGTAAACCTACGTAGATTCCATGAACAAAGCTTCTTTCTTAGAACTGCACGCCTGTGGAATTGTCTTCCGTTTTCCTGCTTTCCAGCTGACTACAATATGGTTGTCTTCAAGTCTAACGTAAACAAGTTCTTGATGAGCTGTTTCACTTAGATAACAAATTTACCTAATTTCCATTACTAACAATTACTATATCGTTCAATTGACTACTGTACACTCTTAACCCTTATCCTCGAGTGGTCTCTGGGTCTTGATAAATGGTGATACCTATGTAAAAAAAAACTTAGGAGTCTATCATAGGACTTGTATTATTCCTGATATTTATAAATGACCTCCCTGATAGAATCCTTTCTTAGATGGGTATATTTGCTGATGAAACCACTATAACAGGCATGAGGGGAAAACAAATAAGCACACATCTAAAAAAAATGGCAGAAACACTCGATAAAAACCTCCAAACTCTGGTGGAATGGAGACTACAATGGATAGTCACATTCAATGCTGCCAAGACGGAGCTTGTTTCCTTCAATAATTACAAGAAACCTTCTCTAAAACCAATAGCTATGACCAAAAACACATTACCTGAAAGTACTTCCTTTAAACTACTCGGCCTAATGTTCACAGGGAACATGAACTGGAATAGATACATTGAGAGCATTGCCAAGGTTGCTGCGAAGACGGTGGACTCTCTCTACCACGCTAGAAAGTACTTATGCCTGAAAGTATGCTGTACCTCTATAAGGCCACCATTTGCCCATGTATGGAGTATAGTTGTCACATTTGGGCTAATGCATCTGTTACTTGTCAGGGTTCAAAAGAGAGTCGCCAACCTGATCGGTCATGAGCTGTCATTTAAACTTTAGCCTCTGTCCCATCGACGAAATATTGAATCCCTCTGCCTGTTCTATAAGTATGACGGACTACAAGGGCTTGTACCTCATCGACGTAAATACTTCCGGCAAATGCGATAAGTAGCTAAATCCCACCCCTACACAGTAGAGATCCCTAGGTGTAAGAAAGCCTTCCACTCCAAAAGTTTCTTCCCCAGAACTGCTAGACTTTGGAACTCTCTTCCGGAATCCTGCTTTACCAACTGTACTGACATGCAGAAGTTCAAGTGCAATGTGAACAGACATCTTGCTAATAATCTCCCTTCATAATATCCCTGCAACTTATGTCCCCGATAGTAGCCCCCTACTTCACAGTGGCACTGTGCCTTGTTTGAGGTTAAAATTGAATTTTTTTTTAAAATACGTTAAATCATATAGAATAGTGATTCATACTCCCAAATCTAAAACATGTTTTATTCATTTTTCAATCCATTAGCAAATATTTTTAAGACGTAAAAGTCAAAATGAAGGCAATTATTTTATTTATTTTTTATTTATATATATATATATATATATATATATATATATATATATATATATATATATATATATATATATATATATATATATATATATTTGCATTTGGCAGGGAGTAAATTCCGTTGGGTCGAACTGTAAAGGCTCACGAATATTTTTTTTTACATAAAATTACTGCTAATCGGTGATGGCCAATAAATGTGTGCTCATTCTATGTAAACTTTATAAAAAAAATTGACTAGGTGTATCAGAATTTTTGTAGGAATTTTTGACACCTCTAACACGAAACTGCAAATGAAATATAAAAAACTCGTAATTTCTCTTTTAAAATTAAATTTTTTCTATTGATTTTATTTTTACGATATTTTCAGGGTCAATGTGAAATGTTATGCTCTTTCCAATAAACCGAATATAATATTTTAGACACACGTTTTTTTATTCACGCCCCCCCCATTTTCAAATGTCTATTAAAAAGTAAATAATTAATTTATGTTTTATATATCACAAATTGAACATAAAAGATCAATAAATAATATATTCAAATTTAAACAAAAAAGTAGTGTTTTTTTTTAGAAATTTACCTTTAAAGTCCGATGTTTAAAACCTTTTAAGAAACCAGGGTTTTTTTGTGTATTTTGTTTTAATGAAACCTTGTTCCTTGCTCCTTTAATTGAAAAAAAAATTAGGTTTTGAATTACATTTTTCGAGGAGTTATAAGCTTCGAAAGATAGCAGGTGGAATTATTCAATAGTTTTCACACAATTTCTGACACTGCTAGAAATTGACCAATATTGTGAAATCTTAAATATTGGATAAAACATAAAGATTCAGACGGAATTATCCGGCGATATAATAGGTAAGTGTATAAATAAATATATACATATAATTTTTTTTTTTTAATCTTAAAACAATGAAATCAAAAAAGTATTTTTTATCAGTTTTTAATAATTCAATAGATTTCGAATTTGATTATTATTTTCTCAGAAATCACACAAGTTTTAATTTTAATGTTTAAGATTTTTTTGTAATGTTTAAGTTATAGATTAGATTTTTTAGTGTAAGAAGAAATATACAAACTTACCTATATTTCAAATATTTCAATATGAAAAAAAGCATCGGGATTAATTCGTATTTCTTTTGTGTTCAAAACAGAAAAATTGTTCTGCTTGTTAGGACTTCTTTGATACAACTTTTTTTTGTGCGTCCAATTCATAAAGAAATAAAATATATGAAAATATAAAAGAATCAAAATTAAAAGATAAAAAACATGATTTAAAAATGAAATTATTTCAAGAGAAAATCAACCGCTAAAGAACAACCTATTCAAGGTCATCGGAATACGGTGAAATTATTATTTCGTTCCTTCTGTAAAAATGGCCGTTCATTAGTTGGATTTTTTATTATTATTAACGCTCCTTTATTATTTGTATGTCTAATTTATTAAAATAAATAAGATACATGAAGATATAAAAATAACGTTTATTTCTTGAAGATTGGACATTTCATTATTATTTGCATTAATCGAACAACTTCGATGGGAACTGTAGTTCAATCTAAATAAATCCTCATATGAAAATTGCGAAACTGAATGTTTTACATAAACTCAAATAAAAGGAAGGAATTGCACAAAGTGTAAGGTCAAATGAAAAAAATATATTTGGATTAAAAAAAAAGAAGCAAATTATAACTACATGATTACATTATGAAACTTGAAACTTATTTTTATCAGCTATGATGACTTTCCCTTATTATTTCAAACTTAATTTGCTAATTAGCTTGCCTGTTAGACATACAATCAGCAAAGATACGGCAGTTATACTACTCATGCCAGCCATGTTTTCATATTAAAAGTTAAATAGCTAAATTCTTCGCAGAATCCTAAACTAAAAAAAAAGACAATCATAATGAAAATGTAGTACCTGTTTCTGGTTTATGTGTGAAAAAAATCTGTTTTAGTATTTTGACTTTTTTTTTCAAAGTAGTTTTCATGATGAACAGTTTATGAATTGATAGACAGAACTATAGAATGAAAGTGTAGTATGTCGCTTGCGTGACACTGCTGTCCCAACTTTCACTTTCTGGTTACCACTTGACGCGTCTCCTCTCCACTCCAAAACGAACTTCTGCAACTTTAGCTTTTCTCTTCTACAAATACAACTTTTCTGCTCGCAATCTAACTTCAGAATCCCCCCCTTCCCCAAATCAATCCTCTTTTATCTCCAATCAGGAGCATCTCATTTGCATACCTCGTGGTCACCCTGTAGGCATATAAAGAAACAGGGCAGCCATTTTTGTTTCTTTCTTCTTCATTATGAACACGAGGTAAGCCACACAAAAACGCGGTCGGTCGTTCTTGTTTCTCTTTTTCTTCATTTACACGCCCCCCTGATCTTCGAGATCAATAGGATACTTCGTAATCCTCCATCCAAGCAGGCCGCCTCCTCTCACGTCGAGGCCTCTGGGGGACAACTTCTTGGGGGTTAACGTTTTCAGGTTCACTACAACGCGGGCCTAAGTCAGGTCGAGCAGCATCATTTGCTTCTCGATGGCCCTCGATTTCCCCTTCTTCACTGCCCTCACTGCATACCGGCAATGTCACACGACGCAGGTCTAAGATATGCCGGGGAACGCCATTCACCATCACATTGTTCTTCGTCTGCAATTCTGTTACGACCCCTCTTTTCCAACGAGTGGTACACTGTGCATTGGGGGGTTTCACCCACACCTCTTCACCTACTTTGATAGTGGCTTCTTCACTCTCAATTCCTGCTGTTTTGTTGCACGGATGCCGCCACTTATATGTGAAAACGGCACTATGAGGCACAGTTGTCTCATCTTGTTTGGTCTTCGGCGAGATGTTATACCAAAACACCGCCTCTATGGGTGATACGTTGCTTTTTTCCACAGCGGCTTTAATGGTGCGATGATTCCTCTCCACTATTCCGTTGCCACTCGGCCGATACGCTGCTCTGAAAAATTGCCTTACGCTCCACTTATCGCACACCCCTTTAAAGGCTTCTGATCGGAAAGCGGGGCCATTGTCCATTAATAGTTCCTCAACCGGCCCTCTCTCCAAAAATATCTCCTCGATGACCCCTCCGATCGCCCATGCAGCTTCTGCCCTGATCTTTCTCCAGATGGCAAACCTTCCCGGTCCACAGTCGACCATCGACAGATACAATTTGTGGCGATAGTGTGTCACATCAATGGCCAATCGCTTCCAGTCCTCCGCAACGTGTAGCTCTCCTGCTTCGTGTCTGGACGGTCCAGGGTCAATTGATTGGCACTCTCGACAGTTCTCCACCACCTCCCTAACCTCCTCCTCGGTGGTCTCCGGGTAAACCTCTCTGGCTAGGAATAACGTTCGTTCTCGACCAAAGTGGTGCATTTCGTGTGACTGTTTGACTTCTTCCCCTGCACAGCATACCGAGGAGACCTCCTTTCCCTCCTGCAGCTAGGCCTTCTTCACATGTGTCATCGAATCCGCCTTGTTTTTTTCTGACGGGACCAACACAACAGATACTCTCAACTGGAATTCTGCTATCAGGTCGGTGAGTGCTCCGAGTCTGCGCTTGATCAACATTTCCGCAGCACCCCTGGTCTTAACTCTCTTATCGCCAGTTACTGCCGACCGAATCCACGACGCTACCGTTGCCGAATCGGTTTTGACTTCAATTATTTTCAATCCCCATTTCAGAGCCAGATTGATTCCTTTTATAGCGGCATCTAGTTCTGCTACGTTGATATGGGAGAAGTCGTTGTTTTTTCTTAGCCACGCCGCATCCTCCACAGTTACACCTCCTATCTCTAGTACAATGCCCAACGCCAGGTTACTGGCATCGCACCAAACCACACCCGCGTCTTCGCCGCTGACATACCATTTCCCTTTCACTGGGTCCTCATTCCTCACTCTCGCAATGACTTCTTGCAGCATGTTCATGACCTCCTTCGTCACACGGCCCTCCCAGCCATCAGTGCCTGTTTGTCGTTTAATAAAGCTGCATGCTATCATTAGCCAGCCAGCGATAGGATAGTGCCCGACCAGCCTCCCGCAGACTGAGAAGAGTTCTCGCCTCGTCAGCTCAGATCCGATTATTGCATTCCCTCGTTCGAAGACAAGGCTTTCTTTTCCATCTCGCCTTAGTTTCAACCCCAGCACCGCTCCTCCATCTAGGGTCTCCGCCGGTTTTGCAGTTAACCCATACTTCTCGACATGGCTTCTTACTTTCTCTGCTGTCACCTCTGCCTCCTCCACCAGGATGTCGTCAATGTACGAACTAGTGGCCTCCTCCACTGTACAGTCTTTGCTCAGCACCGTCTTCAGCACAGCAGTCATAATTTTGGGGGCTGAACTCAGCCCAAAGCCTAACCTCGTCAGTTGGTACTGCCAGAGTTTTTCATCTACATGGATCTGCAGATATGCCGATTTCAGATCGACAATCTTAGTGGCCCGCCCCATTCTTCTCCATTTCCTCATGACCTCCTCACATACGTCGATCCCCGTTCCAGTTTGGCAGGCTACGTGTCTGTTCAATTCCCTAAAATCTAGCACGGGCCTAATCTTGTTTTTGGTAGGCTGAACAACCGCCAGTAGTGGCAACACTCCTTTTTCTTCCCCTGTCCACGGTTTCAGAATTCCTTCTTTTATCCACCTCTCCACTTCTTCCTCGAATCCTTTTCTTATTTCTCCTCGCAGAGTGTTTTCGTAGAAGCCCACCTTATTCTGTAGTTCTGGGGGCCCGGAGATCCATTTCCATTCCACCGTCCACCTCACGCCATCAAACTTCGCCAGGAAATCTTTGTCCTCAATGCAGCAAACCTCCGGTTTTGGGGTTCTGACGGTTCTATCACCTTCCACTCCTGCCATCCCCACTGCGCCGAGACGTCCAAACGTCACTTGGCCCCCTCTTAACGTAGCGCCCCCCAGTCGGTTAATTGCACTCATACCTATAATCACGTCGACACCACCGACCAGATGATTCAACACTAGGGCTTGCAGTCCAATGGGCACCCCTTGCACCATTACTTCCGCTGTCGTCTCTCCTAGGCATTTCACATCCCTGCCATCCACGGTCCTAATAATCCTGGTTCCGCTCCATGACCTTGCGACATTCCTCGCTAACAACGTTGTAGTGCAGCCTGTGTCGACAAGGGCTATGGCTCTCTTCCCATTGACTACCACCGGTAACCGAGGCAATGTTCCATCATGCGCCATTTCCACACAGAAGGGGTAACCACTGGCGCAATAGCTCCCCTTCACTCGTTTCCCTGGTCCCGTGCAGCAACACAATAGCGGCTAATATGCCCCACTTGTCCACATCGGTAGCACGTGATCCTCGGTCTCGGCTCTTTGCAGTCCTTGATCAGATGAGGACCCTGGCACCGGAAACACTTGATGGCAGGTCTCCCCTCCTGTTGCCTCGCCGGCTGCCTCTCATTCAAGTGAGGCCTCATGCACATATTTCTACTCACAGCTGCAGCCACGATTAGGCTTTTAACATTTTTCACTAGGACTCTGGCGTGGACCAAGAGATCGTCCACTTCCATAGAATGGATCCCCGTGATTCTCTGCATGTTCGTAGATATTTCCTCTGGGAAGCCGTTCACTAGGTACAGCTTTACCGTCATCTCCAGGCTCCTCCCCACGTAACCAGCCAACCCTGCCAGTCTCCTGATCTCTGCCGCAAAGACGTCAACGGACTCGCCGGTCCACCTCAAACTTGACAGCTTGCCAAGTGCTTCAAATGGGCCCTCAGCGAAGGCCAATTTCAGCCTTTGCTCCACTAAGGCAAGGTCTTCCTTGTCTTCATCTCGCATCTGCTGGTAAATCGTGAGGGCTTCCCCCTCTAAGTATAGCGGCAGCAGGGTGACCGCATCTTCTATCTTTTGCAGCTTCGCCACCATTTTTAATTTCTCCAGCCAGTTAATCAGGTCGCCCTCCCCAGTAAAGGGTCTCAACATCTGAGTGCTCAGTCTCCACTCAGCCATGTTAATTGCTTGATGCGCCGAAATAGCTTGTCGCTTGCATGACACTGCTGTCCGAACTTTCACCTTCCCGTTCCCACTTGACGCGTCTTCTCTCCACTCCAAAACGAACTTCTGCAACTTTAGCTTTTCTCTTCTTCAAATACACCTTCTCTGCTCGCAATCAAACTTCAGAATGCCCTCCTTCCCCAAATCACTCCTCTTTTATCTCCAATCAGGAGCATCTCATTTGCATACCTCGTGGTCACCCTGTAGGCATATAAAGAAACAGGGCAGCCATTTTTGTTTCTTTCTTCTTCATTATGAACACGAGGTAAGCCACACAAAAACGCGGTCGGTCGTTCTTGTTTCTCTTTTTCTTCATTTACACCACAAGTATTTTTCAATTTTTAAACTTTAAAAATCCATCAAAATGTTGCTATTGATTCTGTTTGTACGATATCTTCAGGGTCAATTTGAAATTTTATGCCTTTCCAATAAACCGAATATAATATCTTAGAAAAACGTGTTTTTTTTTAATTCACGCATCCCCCATTTTGAAATATCTATTAAAAAGTAAATAATTATTTTTAAAGTTAAAACCTGTTTTTTTTTTACACGATTTTTTTTTAATGAAACCGTTGTCCTTGCTCCCTTAATTAAAAAACAATTAGGGGTTTAATCACATTTTTCGAGTAGTTATAAACTTGGAAAGACAGGGGGTCGAATAATTTCACGCCTCCCATTTTGAAATGTCTATTAAAAAGTAAATAATTAATTTACTCACCAAAGTTTTATATATCACAATTTGAAGAAAAAAGATCAATAAATAATATATTCACATTTAAAACAAAAAAAGAACTGTTTTTTTTAGAAATTTACCTATAAAGTCCGAAGTTTGAAAGCTTATGTTTTTGTTTTGTTTTTGTTTTAATGAGAGCTTTGTCCTTGCTCTTTTAATTGAAAAAAAAATTAGGGTTTGAATTATATTTTCGAGTAGTTATAAGCTTGGAAAGACAGTGGGGCGAATTATTCAATATTTTTCACGCAGTTTCTGACACACCTATCCCTTCAATCAACTTGATAAAATCCAAGTCGAGTTACTTCCCTTAGATCAAGGCCTTTAAGGTTAAATTTATTTATTTTTATTTATTTATCCCCAACGTCTATACATCCATATATGTGTGCTTTTTGAAGGTGCTGGCAATGGTCCTGTTGTCATAACTGGGATCGCTAAAGAGTATGAGTTGTGCAGTGGCGCATCTCTAATCTAGCTCATTGAACAGTGTGTCACTTTCAGACATGATAGAAGCTGCCATAGCTCTTGGGATTTACACAACTGGCTAACTAGTAAATGGTTTGCAACAAAAAAGAAAACCGGTTTTCATTAAACGGAAATGGTATCATGTCGTCTTTTTTAGGACAACAATTTTATCGTTCCACCTTGTATATATGCCGAAATAAATCTGTTCAAGTTTATCAAACAAATGCCATGCGTCGCTTATTATACGTGTCCCAGGTAATATCCACCGTTCAATAAATGCCTTCAAAGACGACCCTTTGTATGAGGAAATATGATAAAAATGGTAAATGTATTCCTACGCGATATGATGTGTGCCAGTTGACACGGTTAATATTCGGATTCAAAATTGTTATAAAAATAAATACAATTTAGGCACGCATTATGATTATGTTGGCGCGTGAAAAATAAAAAATAACTCCCACGCAAATTCCGGCGTGGCCTTATATATTAAATCGACTCAAAACAAGCAGACGTAGTACAGAGCACCCCACGTGATGTTTCCGTCCAATGGGATTTCTCCAAGGACATTTTTCTAAACTTTTCTTCTTAAGCTTGCTGGAGCTGGTCCAAATAGTATTTAAGCACACACAAACATCAAATCTCTCTCAACACTCTCAACTGCATTTTTATTCGAACGTTCCACGTGTGTTACTATCACTCTTCCATTTTCACCGCTCCGCGCGCTTCATACAATTTCACAGGTGAACATTACCTATTGCCTCTCTTACCATGTTTTAACATATGAACAGTTCAACAAAAAATACATTCTCCTTTTTTTTCATATGAAAAAGGACTTCTGAACTCATTATAAAGAGAATTGCTAGGGGACAACAAAATGTCCAAAAATATAATGAGAAGTTTGTGGCTGGATAAACTCCCAGACACAACAGTACAAATTCTGGCACCCACAACGGAAGAGACAAGCACTGAAAAGCTCGCCGAATTCATGAAAATCTGAGGAACCGCAAAGTAAACTTAGCACAAGCACAGCCAAAACAGACGAGAGACGACGAAGTAGCCAGACTAAAAACTACGGTCGAAAATCTCACTCGTTAATTGCAGGAATTAATGCAAATAAACCGTCGTTACTCATTTAATAAACGACCTAACTACCGAAAACAAAGTTTTAGTAGAGGTCGAAGCGACACACGAGAACGAGCGACCGAAATCTGTTTTAACCACAACAAATTCGGCACAGAAGCGAGGCGTTGCACTTATCCTTGTTCTTTTAAAAACAAGAACCAGGGAAATGATTTTACGAGTCTTTTTCAAGTCTCACAAAAACACACATTCATATTTCAAGCTGTCATATACATACGCGCACACAAACATACGCGGCCACGTGCACACATGTACACATATTCACGTTCGCGTACATACACTCACATTCATGTATATATACACACACACTTACGTATACACATGTACTCACACACGCGAATACGAACACACACATGGACGACATCACTTCCGCTTTCTAAGGAAATACACATGCGCAAAAGACACTCCAGAAGCGAGTATAAAACATGGAGACAAGCTGTTTCTAATCCTCTTTTTAGGACCAACTCTAAACTAGAGAGGTTGGGCGAACAAGCCGCCACCGTTTCGGCGCGCGCGCACGCGCACCTCACGCCCACTTCCTACTATGTATGGGGCACGAGCTAATGACTGTATATATACATTCTCACTCTTTCTCTCTCCATCTACTACTGGTCACTAAGAACACCTTCGCGTAGCTGACTACTAACTGATGACAACTCTAATATCCTCTTCCTTGCCTATACGCTGGATTCTCATTTCCACTACAACACTCACTTCAACTCCCACGCGCGAACAAACAATAGTGACCCAAACTTGAGATGAAAACACATTTCCTTTTCTTGCTACAACACCAGTCCTGCAACGGACATTGGTTACATACGCGCGGACATGTTATAACTAAAATGTTCATTTCTTTCAACAGCAAATAAATGACGTTTATCTTATCCATTACTTGAGTCTTTGTTTCCTTCAATTCCCATTCGTTTCATTATTCTTTTGTAACGGGATTGGGGTATTTATATATCTTAGTCCCCTACAAATTTGGTGACCCCTTTATTTAAATGAAATGGATGAGGTTGAACGAAGCACTCATACACACACAGACTCTTTCTCTACAGGGATAAACGTTTCCTCTTCACAACTTAACGAGAGACGCACGCCAAGGTATAAACTTTCTTTCTCACGTGCTAACAGCAAAAGACGCACGCAAAACTAACCACGTGTGGTACCTTTTTCTTTCACTTGTTTCTTTCACCAAAGAAATTCCTGTTCGTTTAATTCAATTTAACATGTCGTTCGTTTCTTCCTCATGACAATTCATTTTCCCTCGGAACGCGAGAGGAGCACGCATTTCCTCCTATGCCACAAGTCCACAACAAACTGGCGCCCGACTGACGTGGAACGAGCAGGCATGGCGACCCTACCGTTTTGAGATTAATTGTTTTGAGCGAGACGCGTGCTTTATTTGCTAAAGAAAAAAACGAACTTCTCACCAAAGAAAACCAAGCGAACCACTACCCACAGGAATAACTACTACCAACCACAATGACAAACCCTCGTCAGACTCGGTAAAAAAAAAAAAACGAACACGGAGCTGTCGACTTTCATATCGAATTTAAAAACAAATTCGAGCTTGACAAACATTTTCACGGTTTCCTGACATTACCCTGCAACAAACGCGAGGAGCAAAATCACATAGGCCTATGCAATTCCCTCTCGCACAAGCAGACGCAACAACAAAGAAACAGGACATCCCTATCAACACATAGGAAGAAGTTGAATCAACAATACGAGTTGAGATGCACGACGCACACGGAAAAACTCAAAACTTGGAAGTTTTGTTGACAGCCGGCAACCACAAACGACTACACAACAAACGCCCGTACAGACAATGTACACACACTACCGCAGACGCACTTGCGAAGACAACAGTAACCAGACCCCGTTCAACAAGAACAAACATGCGACTAGCGCCCGTCCAAACGATGCACATTTTACAGCAGAATCACATGCAAAGATACCGTCAACTGGGCACACACACGACACCATCAACACGAAACAAAAATTTTCCTTCCAAACGGAACAATTCACTTCTCTGTCCAAGCAACTCTTTGCACATGTCAACACACAACAGAAACAAAACCAACAAATGTCAGCCAAAAAAAGAGTAAACGCATTTTCCACGCGTAAGTAAATACTTTTTTTACGAACACACTTCGTTTTTGACATTCCGTTCCTTTTTGACGTTTTTTTTCAAACAACCACACCAACAGCAAAAAAAAAAAAACAGGACAAAAAAATCAACTGCCGAAAACATTACTCACAAAATATATATATATATACATATATACATAAATATATATACATTGCATGTATTTTTTTTTTCCTAGGAAGGGGAGTATTTGTACGAGTCTTTTTCAAGTCTCACACAAAACACACATTTATATTTCAAGCTGTCATATACATACGCGCACACAAACACACGCGCCCAGGTCCACACATGTAGACATTTTCACGTTCGCGTACATACACTCACATTCATGTATATATACACACACGCTTACGTATACACATGTACTCACACACGCGAACACGAACACACACATGGACGACGTCACTTCCGCTTTCTAAGGAAATACACATGTGCAAAAGACACTCCAGAAGCGAGTATAAAACATGGAGACAAGCTGTTTCTAATCCTCTTTTTAGGACCAACTCTCAACTAGAGAGGTTGGGCGAACAAGCCGCCACCGTTTCGGCGCGCGCGCACCTCATGCCCACTTCCTACTATGTATGGGGCACGAGCTAATGACTGTATATATACATTCTCACTCTTTCTCTCTCCATCTACTACTGGTCACTAAGAACACCTTCGCGTAGCTGACTACTAACTGATGACAACTCTAATATCCTCTTCCTTGCCTACACGCTGGATTCTCATTTCCACTACAACACTCACTTCAATTTCCACGCGCGAACAAACAATAGTGACCCAAACTTGAGATGAAAACACATTTCCTTTTCTTGCTACAACACCAGTCCTGCAACGGACATTGGTTACATACGCGCGGACATGTTATAACTAAAATGTTCATTTCTTTCAACAGCAAATAAACGACGTTTATCTTATCCATTACTTGAGTCTTTGTTTCCTTCAATTCTCATTCGTTTCATTATTCTTTTGTAACGGGATTGGGGTATTTCTATATCCTAGTCCCCTACATGATCATTCCAGCCAGTAGTGACGACAACTGTCACTGGATTGTCCACTAAAGGTCGTCGGTTTTTTATTTGTGATAGTAATCACAGATATAACTTCTTAATAGACACTGGAGCCGAAATAAGCGTGATACCACCGCTACGTACACAGAAAGCTACTCCACAGCCTTACCACCTCCAGGCAGCTAATGGCACACAAATACCGACATATGGTGAAAAGTACTTAAGCGTCAATCTCGGCTTGCGTCGCACATTTTTGTGGATTTTTACCATAGCCAACGTGACGACACCAATATTAGGAGCAGATTTCCTTGCACGATTTAATCTATCAGTAGACAGGACTAATCGCACACTGACTGATGACCAAACAAAAGTCGTAATTGGTACAGAAATCAGACGCGACAACATGGCGTCCTTTCGGCGATTTCAGGAGATTAAATGCACAGACCGTACCGGATAGATACCCTATCCCACACATTCACGATTTCGCAATCGGACTGCAAAATGCCACGGTATTCTCCAAACTGGATTTAGTAAAAGCATATTACCAAATACCGGTGTCGGAAGAAGATATCCATACAACAGCACTGACCACGCCATTTGGACTTTACAAATTCGTCAGAATGCCATTCGGACTTAGAAACGCTTGTCAACCCTTCCAAAGGTTAATAGACGAGGTTTTTAGGGACCTTCCATTCGTATTCGCATACGTGGACGATGTCCTAATTGCTAGTAGAATCCTCGACGAACATAAACAACACCTGGAACAAGCTTTCCAAAAACTGTCCCATTACGATTTAAAATTAAACTTGGACAAATGTATTTTCGGTCAGCAAGAAGTAAATTTCCTCGGACATTCAATTGATAAGGATGGTATATCACCATTACCCGAAAAAATAAGTGTCATTACGAATTTTCCACAACCTACGTCTGTTAGACAAGTTCGTCGCTTCCATTGGTGTAATTAATTATTACAGACGATTTTATTTTTTACCCAACTGTTCCACAATCCTTGCACCGTTAACGTCATTATTGAAGAACAAAACGAAAAACCAACAATTAAAACTGGAAGGATCAGCTTTAAAAGCTTTCCATCAAGCTAAAACTGCCTTAATTTTACATATATATATATATATATATATATATATATATATATATATATATATATATATATATATATATATATATATATATATATATATATATATATATATATATATATATATATATATATATATATATATATATATATATATATATATATATATATATATATATATCGACTAATCCAAATCATAATGAAATGTTCAATCTTTTACACGAGGAACAAATTAATGATTACACCGTTTTACGATGAACATAAGTTCTTTGTTCTGAAGCAGTTGATTTTTTCTTCTTATAATAATTTCACGTTTAAATCGTGTTTTTCATCTTTTAATTTTGATTCTTTTATATTTTTCATATATTTAATTGCTTAATGAATTGGACACACAAAACAAAATTTGTATCAATTTACTAAAGATTATATTAAGAAATCATAACAAACAAACACATTTTCTGCGTTGGACACAAAAGAAAAACGATTTTTTTTTTCGTATTAAATTCCTGGAATGGAAGGTAAGTTTATTTTTTTCACTTTACAAAAATATTATTCAACAACTTAAAAATAATCTTAAATATTAAAATAAGTTTATTTTTTATTGCAATCAAATAAAAATATTGGTTTCGTGTATAAAATATATATGAAATGTGACCATGTGGGTCAATGTCAAGTTTCTTTCCAACTCCTCCAAAAACTTTAAACTGACGACTTATTTAGGTTTTCAATGATGCTGAAAACGAATATCACATTTAAATTTGGGGCAGATAAGTAGGTTTCATGATATGAAGAAATTACTTTTTTAAAAAGTGAGGGATCACTGTCTTATATAAATTTCACGTAAAAAAAGCACCCACGTTCTGGTCACCTAATAATTTCGTCATATAAAACAAACTTGAAAATGAAAAAAAAATGAACGAATCTCTTAGTAAAAAACAGCGCCGGTTTTTTGGGGTGCTGAAAACAAATATCACTTAAAAATTGTTTTATGATATGAAGAAATTACTAAGTGACCAAAAAGTGGGTTCTCGTTTTACGTTATTTTATATAGGAAAGTGATCCCCAACTTATTGAAAAAGTAATTTCTTCATATCATGAAAACTACTTATCTGCCCCAAATTTAAATGTGATATTCGTTTTCAGCATCACCGAAAACCTAATCAAGTCGTCATTTAAAAATTTTTTTTAACGAGTTGGAAAGAAACTTGACATTGACCGAAATGTGTTTATTTGAGTAAAATTAAATATTAAAATAAGTCTACAATCTGAAAGGTAAGTGATTTTTTTACGCTTTAAAACATCTCATTCAATAACTTTTTAAATAATCTGAAACAGTTTTTTTTTTGCAATCTCCTCCAAAAATATTGATTTTAAAAATAATATTAAACATAAAAAGGTTTAATTTTATTGCAATCCAATAAAAATATTGATTTTGTCAATAAAAGTGTGGGTACTCAGCCAGAGAATGATCCATGCTGAAATAATAACATTATTAAAAAAAGCTATTCTTAACATATGGAGGGGTGGTCTATCCTGTACTTTAACCTTACAATTGAATAAGAAACATATCATAAAACTTTAATTAAAGTTGGAAATACGATTTAAAAAATAGCGTGGATCACTCTCTGCATTAGCACCAAAATGTGTTTATTTAAGAAAAATTTACGTGATTTCTGTGAAAATCCTAATGTTAACTGCTTTTTTCGGTATTTAATTGTTTACTAGTGCACTTATTGATCCGTGCTGAAATAATAACGTTATTATTTTAAAAGCCATCCTTAACATGGGGAGGCGAGGGTGTTTTGTACCTATTCTATACATTAACCTTACAATTGAATAAAAAAAAACATATCATAAAACTTTAATTAAACTTGGAAATACGATTTAAAAAATAGCCCGGATCAGTAAGTGCACTAGCATCGCCTATTTAATTATATATATATATATATATATATATATATATATATATATATATATATATATATATATATATATATATATATGTGTGTGTGTGTGTGTGTGTGTGGATCACTCTCTGCATAAGTAAAGTAAAATAAAGTAAAGTAAATTAAATTAAATAAAAAAAAACGTGTAAGTGGACTTCACAGTCGGCAGCCATTTTGAGTGGAAAACTACGCGTTTACAATTAAACAATAAATTTTTAATTACATTTTCACCCCAAACAAGACACATTGCCACTTTGATGTAGGGGGCTACTATCAGGGACATAAGCTGCAGGGGTACTACATGGGGAGTTGGGCAGCAAGATCTCGTTTCACCTTACACTTGAACTTCTGCATGTCAGTACAGTTGGGGAAGCAGGGGGCCAGAAGATAATTTTTAAGTCTATCAGTTCTGGGAAAGAAACAATTAGAGTAGAAGGCTTTCATACATCTAAGGATCTCTACTGTGTAGGGGTGGGACTTTGCTGCTTGTCAGGTTTGTCGGGAGGATTTTCATTAAGGGGGTACAATAGCTTGTAGTTCGTCAGAGCATCCACCATTAAAATACTTGTAAAACAAGCAGAGGGATACAATATTTTGTCGATGAGACAGCAGCTGAAGCTTAGATAAAAGTTCAGGATCAATCAGGTTGGTGACTCTCTTTTGAACCCTGCCCAGGAGCGATAGACTAGTAGCAGATGCACCAACCCAAATGTCACATCAGTACTCCATACATGGCCGAATGTTAGCTTTGTAGAGGTATAGGATATTTTCAAGTGTAAGTAACTTTCTAGCAGGGTAGAGAGAGCCCACCTTCTTCACAGCAGTTTTGGCAATGATCTCAATGTATCTATTCCAACACATGTTCCCTGCCTTAACAGAATTAAAAGCAGACTTCATAGTGTAGTGGCTGATGCCATTTTCTTATCCCTGCAAACTCTTTCTCACAGCATGTCTCTGCTTTATCATTATTTTCATGGCAAGTGCTCGTCTGAGCTCCAGTCTATAGTCCCCCTTCGCCAAACTTCAATGAGAAACACTCATCTATCTGAAAAAAAATTATCAATAATTTCCTCCACTTTTTATCTGTGCCTAAACAATAACATAGATTCCACGAACAAAGTTTCTTTCTTAGAATGCACACCTGTGGAACTCTTCCATTTACCTACTTCCCGGCTGACTATAATATCGTCATTTTCAAGTCCAACCTAAACATGTTCTTAATGAGCCGTTTCCCTTAAGGCATCCAATTTACCAAATTTCCACTAACAATTACTACAACAGTGTTCCATTGACCACTGTATGCTTATAAACCCTTATCCTCGAGTGGCATCTTGGCCTTAATAATACACAATATATATATTTGCAACAATACACAATTCATATTTGCAACAATACACAATATATATTTGCAACAATACACAATATATATTTGCAGCAATACACAATTCATATTTGCAACAATACACAATATATATTTGAAACAATACACAATATATATTTGCAACAATACACAATTCATATTTGCAACAATACACAATATATATTTGCAACAATACACAATTCATATTTGCAACAAAACACAATATATATTTGCAACAATACACAATATATATTTGCAACAATACACAATTCATATTTGCAACAATACACAATATATATTTGCAACAATACACAATATATATTTGCAACAATACACAATTCATATTTGCAACAATACACAATATATATTTGAAACAATACACAATATATATTTGCAACAATACACAATTCATATTTGCAATAATACACAATATATATTTGCAACAGTACACAATTCATATTTGCAACAAAACGCAATATATATTTGCAACAATACACAATATATATTTGCAACAATACACAATTCATATTTGCAACA
Source organism: Euprymna scolopes (assembly GCF_053919585.1). NCBI lineage: Eukaryota > Metazoa > Mollusca > Cephalopoda > Sepiida > Sepiolidae > Euprymna > Euprymna scolopes. The sequence continues at coordinate 210,905,163 of NC_136527.1, read as the reverse complement.
ATACACAATATATATTTGCAACAATACACAATTCATATTTGCAACCATTCACAATATATATTTGCAACAATACACAATACATATTTGCAACAATGCACAATAATATTTGCAACAATACACAATTCATATTCGGGAAAATACACTATACATATGGTAATCCTAGCTTTGTATATGTATATGATACGAATCTTTTAGCACGGTTGAGAAACTGAACCTTCCTTTAAGCAGGCTTTGTAATGACCTTGCTATGTGGAGTGTGTATTAAAAATTATTTAATAAGAATTTTGTTTTAACCAATAATTAAAGATTAAATATTAACTTGCTGATGAGTTAAACACAGGTAGTAACAACAATTTGTATGTTCAAATGAATTAGCAATAAACGGATATCATTAAAAAATCTATAAATTTGAATAATATGCTTTAAATTTGATAAATATATACGGAAAACAAGAAATAACTAATAAAACATTAAAAAAAACGATTTTATTGTAGGTTTTCGAACCGAATTAGTTACGATTTCGGCATTAAATAAGTTCCTTTTAAGAAAGTGTTAATAGTTTTGATGAATCTACGGACAATGCAAGGTAGAAGCAAACGTTTTCTGATGAACGTAGATATATTTCTTTTATTATAAAAATTACAAATATGTCATTAACATTGTCACACACACGCCTTAAAAAAGGATATGATTATAATGTATATAATCAATAAACATATCTTAAAATTGCAACGGTTTATTAAACTCAATGAAAATGATTACACTTACACGTGTTTCTTGCATAAACCAATCAAATCATCAGACTTTTTATGAGTTCATCAATGAAGAAAATCTTCACTGTTTTCTTGGTTCAAAATGGAAACCTAATTTTAAGGTGGATTAAACATAAAAATCCAATATCCAGTAAAAAAAGTAAAGGAAACCTAATTTTAAAGCAGAATTCAAACGGTTTAAAAGACATAAAAATCCAAAATTCAGTAAAATAAATAATTTAAAGGCGAAATTCAGCATTAATATGCAGAAGAAAGAAAGAAGTTTAGTTCGTAGACCATGAGTTGAATAGACTCATTTTACAGGTCATATTTAAATCTATATTAAGCTTTCAACATTAATACATTTTAATAATTTATACTATTAGGTAAAAATAATTAGGATAAAAAATCACAAAGAAACTAAAAATATATGAATAATGACAATACGCTAAAAATGTGGATGAAATAATTTGTTGAATGCTAATAAAAATTTGTTGAATTTCAAAAAATATATATATATTAATCAAAAAATATCAATTCTGTAATGTTAGGTAAGGTAACGAATTCACAACTTTCGGTGGCTTTTTTCGTCTACAAATATACGAATCTGTAAATATGTATTGTGTATTGTTGCAAATATGTATTGTGTATTGTTGCAAATATGTATTGTGTATTGTTGCAAATATGTATTGTGTATTGTTGCAAATATGTATTGTGTATTGTTGCAAATATTTATTATCAGACGTTAATTAAAAAATAAAATTCTGATAATCGATTATTAAAACTGTGTATATCATTTGTATAATAAAATATGGGAATGATAATAATGCATTCAAAAACGTTGGATGAAATAATTTGTTGAATGAAAAAGATCTGTGGAATTCTAAAAATAAAAGTATAAAAAAATAAGAACCTTATTCTGTTGCATTAAATTCGCTATTCGGAGTATTAACAAATATGTCATGTTATGAAAATATCCAGTTTAATATCAAACACATTATAAATAAGCAGCTATATTTCCACACATATGACTTAAAACGAAAGTTATTTTAAAAGACCATATTAGTATCCATTGCTAATTAACTAGATTATATATTGATTTGTATTATTAACTTAAATTTACTGAATATTTAAATTAACTTTTTCTGTATTATGAATTTATTATATTTCTATTGTTAGGAATATATTTTTATTATTATCAGTAGCAACTATAGTAGTTGTGTGCGTATTGTTCCTGCAAATTATTACTACATTATTGTTTATTTTACTTCATTAATTGCAGAATTTCTTTATCTATTACAAAATACTATGAAGAGTATTTTACATTTAAACAATATGAATGTGAATTAAGTTTTTATTTCTGTGATTTTTAAATGTTTTATAAAGTTATGTTTCTTGTTTTGTTGGTACGATTGAAATAAACAATGATACAAAAATAGTTCATTTATTTTTTATTTGCAGATGTTCCTGCTTCAATGATATTAAAATATTATTTTTTTTTTATTTGCAGATGTTCCTGCTTGAACGTTTTAATGGATATTAAGGGACCATCCTTCTCCTTAAACAGTATTCTATACACAATTATTTCCTTATATGGCAGACAACAAAAACGTCTGCACACAACTTTATTAGACATATATGTGTGAAGAGTAATTTATTTAATATTTAAACTTTTACACTACAAAATATCTCTTATCAAAAAAATTAAGTGATACAAATGGAAATTTGTTAGCATAAAATCTAACTCGCATAAACAACTCCAGATTAAAACTGAAAAAGTCAGGATAAAATGACATATTGTTAATAACTTTGTAGTGAAAATCTTGCTCCAGGAGCAATTTCATTTAAATATGAATAGACACATTAGGGAAAAGCCACATTCTTGTGAAGTGTGTGGATATTCTTTCTCTCGAAAATCTAAGTTAGTGATACATATGAGAACTCACACTGGGGAAAAGCCACATTCTTGTGAAGTGTGTGAATGTTCTTTTTCTCAAAAATCACATTTAGTGATACATATGAGAACTCACACTAACGAAAAACCACATTCCTGTGAAGTGTGTGGATATTCTTTTACTGAAAAATCAAAATTAGTGAGACATATGAGAACTCACACTGCGGAAAAGCCATATTCTTGTGAAGTGTGTGGATATTCTTTTTCTCAAAAATCAAACTTAGTGATACATATGAGAACTCATACCGGGGAAAAGCCATATTCTTGTGAAGTGTGTGGATATTCTTTTTCTCAAAAAGTAAACTTAGTTTCACATGTGAGAATTCATACTGGGGAAAAGCCACATTTTTGTGAAGTCTGTGAATATTCTTTTACTGAAAATTCAGCATTAGTGAGACATATGAGAACTCACACTGGGGAAAAGCCACACTCTTGTGAAGTGTGTGGATATTCTTGTTCTGAAAAATCATCGTTAGTGATACATATGCGAAATCACTCTGGGGAAAAGCCACATACTTGTGAAGTGTGTGGATATTCTTGTTCTCAAAATTCGGCATTAGTGAGACATATGAGAACTCACACGGGGAAGAATTGAATGCCTACTAGACACCACCCTTGGTTGCAGTCTCTCTGTATAGGGGTTTCCCAGGAACTCTAGTATGAGGACACTTTCAATTTGAAGTAAACCCTGACTAAATATTCGAATTTAAATGAAAATGAAAAATAAAACTAAATCAACAAACTGGTAGGATGTCGCCCAGGATAAAAAGATCCCCTTAGCTTTGTTAGGCACTCGGTCAGATGAGGAAAATAACGATGCACCTTCTCCTAGGTATGTTGCCACAAGTAACAACACTAAGCTGGACACTCCACCACATCTGTAAAATTCTAGTCCTGAAATCATTTACTTTTTATGGAGGATTTGAAACTCTATGCAGACTCCGAGAACCAACTTGTCTCTCTGACATTGTTAAAAATTATACAGAGGACATCTGCATAGACGTTGGATTCGACAAATGCGCTAAGTGCACCATAAAGAAAGGAAGAAAGACAGCATCAGAACATCTTAATCTTGATAATGGTTTGAAGAAAATGCTGTCTATAAATACCTAAGAGTAGAGGAGAATTAAACACTTGAACATGGAAGATGAGAGAAAAAGTTCCAGCGACTTAAAAAAAATCCTCTCATCAGAATTATCACTAAAAAACAAAATTACTGGCATCAATCAATTGGCCATACCCTTGGTCTCGTATGGATTTGGCATAATCAATTAGCCATAGAACTGCATCAATAACGTTTTAGGTAAAAACTCGGAAAATACTCGCCCTTCATAAACCTCGGAAAAGTCATTTACAAACATCAGTGCATGGACAGGCTGTACTTACCAATGCTTCAATGGTAAGCATAGGCCAATACATCAAATGTTTTTCTAGCCCAAAAATAAAAATGATGAATGAATGTCACACCAAATGTCTACAGACGTCAACTACAAAGCTTGGCGAAAAGATAACACAATCGAAGAATATGACAACCCATCAACCCTTGTCACAGAAAATTCAAATCTTGGTTTCGATTGATTACCAGTGAGAATCAACACATGATACAAAAATGATCAAAAGTCTTGATGTCAGATAAAACTCACAAACATGAAATAAAGCATAAGTAACGCCAGGAATATAAAAATAGTTTATGTAATATTTATTTGTCTTCAGAAACAAATCTCATTACATAACAAAATTAAAAACTGTATAACCAGATTGATAATTAGTTAGGAAGCCACAGCTGTTTATGGCTGATAAAATGTTATACGAACTACATAGCAACAACGAGTCAGATACTAAAATTTATAACAATACAGATCAATCTACTTCCTCATTGCCACACACTGTGCATTTTGTGACTCTCTCACTAACACACACACGCTCTTCCCTGACATCCATGAACAATTCTTTATGAAGTAAAATACATGGAGTGTTTACACATCAAGCACCAGTTGCTGATTAACATTACAGTTTTTGAAGGACAAAGCAACTACTTTGCTGATTAACATTACAGTTTTTGAAGGACAAAGCAACTACTGGGGCACTATGTAGGGATTTGGGCAGCAAGATGTCGGTTCATGTTACACTTGAACTACTGCATGTCAGTACAGTTGGGGAAGCAGGAACCTGGAATGGAATTCCAGATTCTAGCGTTTCTGGGGAAGAAACTACTGGAGTAGAAATATCTTTTACATCTAGGGATCTCTGCTGTGTGGAGGTGCGATTAAGCTGCCTGTCGGGTTTGTCGAGGGTGTCTACGTCGTGGGGGCACAAGTGTCTGCAGTTCGTCAAGGCATTCACCATTAAAATACTTGTAGAACAGGCAGAGGAATGCAACGTTTCGTCGATGGGGCAGAGACTGAAGCTTAGATGCCAGTCCAGGGCCTATCAGATTGGCGACTCTCTTTTGAACCTTCTCTGCTCTGTCTAGGAGCGAGAGACTAAAAGCAGATGCACCAGCCCAAATGTGACAACAGTACTCCATACATGGGCGAATGGTGGCCTTATAAAGGTACACGATACTTTCAGGTGTCAGTAGTTTTCTAACTAGTTAGTTTAGACATTAAGCGCCAGTTGCTGATTAACATGACAATTATTGGAGTTAATCGGGCAAAGCAAGGAACTCATCACTTGGATTGATTAACAAAATGTGTATCATTTCCTGTACTCTTTCAAAAAAATCTGCTACTTTATAAAAGCCAGAATGCTTACAACCTGTACAAATTAATGTTGAATAATCAGCGACCACACAGTCTGCCGCCATTTTTATTTTTCAAATATTCTGATAAATGACAACTTTTATTTAATGTACCGTTTAGTCTGCTTGAAAAGCAGTGTTTCTCGGTATATTTGAAAAATACAATAGTGGCCGACATTGTTGATTACGTTAAGTTCGGGAAAGTGAGTTCAAACTAAAAATCTATACAAAATACTGTCAGAAACCAACCGAATATGTCAGCCTATGCCACGGTAACATATATTCAATGGGTTTCTGACACTGTTTTGTATAGTTATTAACTTATTTTCCCTTACTTAACATATTCAACAGAGTTCACAAGCATTTGTCTTTTTCAAATACATCGATAAACACTGTGTTTTTCGAGATGATTAAACATTTTACATTACATAAAAGCAATAAAAAAAATCACACCATTAGGTAGATACGTAACTTACCTTCTGTTTGCTTACATTTATTTGTTTTTTGGACAACTTTTTAGAATCTGTGTATTTTAACGCCCCCTTCATCCAAATATTTATTAAAAAAACTCACATTTTTTATACAAAAAACAAAATACAAAACTCGATTTAGCGGTTCCACATTTTAGCAACATTCGGCTTAATCCACTGATTGTTGGTCGAGTCCAAGCCATGCTGGACGGAAACTCCCGAGGATCCGGATCCAATTATGCAAGAGTACAACTTTTTTTTTTTACATTTTCCCCTTTTTCACTTTTTGGAGTGGATTGTTGTACTAAAAATATAACAAACAAGCATTTTCTCTTTTTATTAGACTTTTCCATTACACCAAATTGAGATACAGCAACGCGTGGCAGGGTACAACTAGTATAGAATATTATGACAATTTGTATTTAACATGTGTTTTACATGGCGGCTAAAAAATCGTTCAGATATAAATTCATAGAAGATCAATTGCTATAGAGAAATTATAACCTGAAATGACTTAAAAACAGTAAACAAGAAAGTAATATTAAAAATTAGAAAATCTTTTCAAAACCAATTGTATGAAAACTTTGACAATAAACTCTACTATATGTTGTGTGTCTTTGCCTATACTTAATAAAAATTATTTAACATTTTGTATAGAAACTATATTTTAGTTATTGTTTGATCACCTGAAGATAAACTTGATAATATTTTGTACAAGTTGGTAGGGTCAGCTCTTTTTATGTAGTGGATTTTGTTTGGTTGGTTATGTGTTTTGTAGTATTGCTTTTATTATGTAGTGGATGGTGTTGTTGATACAATACTTTGATCCAATGCTAACCTGTAAAGCATTCTCTCGGCAAAATTTACATAAAAAACTAGCAGGGAAAATCCAGCTGCTTTTAGTAGGGGTTAGAAATTAAAAGAATTGAGTCCGAACTGTCGGTGAACCTCATGCGACTGTCAATAAATGAACTGAGTTACGATTTTATAAGATTCACACTTAAACAAGATTGAATAAGATTTCAATATACTACTGTAGTTTATGGGTTATAGAAGTGGTGGATTTATCAGGTTTGTGTTAATTATCTGACTTCATAGAAATAAATAAAACAGACATCATATTTTAAGGGTAAAAAAAATATTTATTAGTGGGAGGTATGTAGAGAAACTTAGTATTAGTGGCAGAATGTTCGTGAATGTGTGTGAGAAAAGTCAACATGGGGAAAATCAACAAAAAGAATGTTCATTAGGTTATACTTAGCGGTTTAGGTGGGAACAAAGTTGGTTTGAATTTACTTTGGTGTCTTCTTTTTTTTGGTTTGTGTGAATTAGGCAGTGTTTAGTCATTTAAGGCGTTCAGACCATAACGTGAGGCCAGTGCGTCTTTTTGGCTTTTGTAACCGACAGTGTCCTTATTGCTTGTTTGCTGAACAGGTTGTTCATATTCGGTTATCTGAGGTTGTCCAAATTTTGACTGTCATCCCTTTTTCGGGGCTCCTCCGGCCGCGTAGAAATCAGCCGTCCTTCTCTTCTCTCCAAACTCCAGAAGCGCGCTAAAAGCAAAACTTCCTTTTTCTCACCGGAAGTTCCGTATTTTCCGATCAGCAGCCAATTCTCATTAATCCCCACAAGTTTTCTGTTTCTATTATTAATAGAATATAAAGTTGTGAGACATATGCACTCAAACTAACCGCAGCATACAGCATGTGAAGAAGATTTCAACTATTGTCATATATAATAGTCACTCATAAAGGACGTTCCTGCTGGAATCTACTATACCGCTTCTTACGCAAAAATGAAAAATAACGGAAATAATTTTTCTTTAAACATGTGAGTTTATAGAGTAAATCGAGTTGTGTGAGTACCAATTATGTCTGTATCGGTCAGGAAGTCTCACATCTCTAACAAATCTTACATGGAAATGCTGTATGCTGTCCTCGCAGGTGGTTGACAGGCATGATTCACGTTTTTAGCAAATTTAGTCTTCACTTTCAAAAGATGCAAATTTTTCACGCATCCGATGTCGAGTACACTAGCTCCTGCCCGTTTTTTAGTTTCATCTGAGTTCATGCATAAACAATCTGGCTCCTTTATTATTAGTTCAGTAAGTATAGTGGAGTTGATTTCTAGCAGTCATGTTGAGCTGTGATTCGTGTCTTTAATTCAACCGACTGTGTTTAATTGTCTCAAACGTTGCATAAAAAATGGGTGTTTTTTTCCTATTCTCTTAAACATTAGTTCAGCAAGACTAGTCAGTTTCTGGTCAATATATTTGCTTCCTCTTGAGCTATTTTGGAATGTGTTTCTTATTTAGATTTGGCTCTCAACAAATTCGCTTGATCTATGGTAATGCTTTGATGATGTTGATGATGATGATGTCTGCAATTTAAATTTGATTCAAATTACCTGTATCTAACACTGTTGTAGTGAGCAATTGTCAGACTCTACGGTGGACGCTATGCTATATTCAGCAAATATTTGTTTAGCTGAGAAGAGAAATTTTGAGCTCACACACTGTTCTGATGACTTCAATATTATTATGTATTTACTGTAGTAATTTGCAATGATCAGATATCTTTCAGCATCCGATGAGACTAGGTCTATCCCTAGATAGTATCATGATTGTGTCGGTACCTTATGCTATAGTACAATGTCATGGTGTTGAATTTTTCGACTCCTGAAAAAACTATGTCTATCCCTGGATAGTCCCATGATTTTTTGGTCTCTAGTGATGTAGTAGACTTATATGCTGTTGAGGTTTTTGCAACTTTATTATTCGCACATGTCAATTATGTCTCTGTTAATCTTGAGCCAGTATATTGTGTGATTCGTAGCATTGTTTTTGCTGCCAAAGATGCCCAGTGTGTTCTTGTTCAAGAATATTTTTCTGGAAGGCTCCTGGGTTTATCACGTTCTCTATTTTGTAAGTTCACTGTTTTCTACTGAGACTCCGTCTCTGTAACCTCAGTACTAACATAGATCTGCTTGTACCTTATCAGATTGTCTTACCAGGAGTTGGTTCTCTCTCGTTAGATTTCTATTAGTGGGTTAATCGAATCGGACACAATTTGTTTTTAAGGGGAATGGGAACAGAGTAAGGAAAAAGTTAATAGTTAGGAACAAGATGAGAGGGACAACAGTTCCGGTGTGGGAATGAGACCAGAGATTTCGATTGTAAATCTTGGGAAGAAGAATTTTATTACAAGAAAATGGCTATTTCTTACATAAACCTTACCAGCAATTAAACATCTTAACACATCGGCTGTAATAACTCCGTCACGTATTAACATAATTCCGCCAAGAAAATACTTAGACATTCTATTTACTTTTGTTGAAAATGCTCAGGTTCCGTTGCCAGCAAGCTCTCTTATGTTCCGTAGACAAATATAGATTTAGTTTGATGAACATTTTTGAGAGGTATCACGTGGCTTCGGTGCTGTTAAGGCGCATTTCAATAAAAATAGATAGACTCAGAATGAAGAGATGTATCATAAAAGTCGATGACCTTGAGTGTTGACAGCGAAAAATTTGTCGTTTCTTTTTTGTTTTTTTTAATTTGGAATTACGGTTTCATCAGCGGTTGAGCAAGTGAAGGACGTTTCTCGGACTGATTTTTCCAGCTAAGAAGCAGAATGACGCTCTCACATAATTGTTTAACTCAGATATTGTCCTATGACAATGAGTGCAATCACAGTGACAAAGAGGTTTCCTCTCGTTTGACTGAAGCATACGTCTAACTCTCTCGCTGATGTGACCCCAAAGAGGAAGAAGACTTCAAAAGATCAATTTCCTTTTCATTCACTGCGTATGGCATAGGCGAACTTATCCCGGGTGTGTTTACTGCGGTGTCAGCAAAGGAGAATTGTCGGCCTAGTTCATTAATAGTTGGAGCTGACCGTCCCTTTCTGTTCATATCAACCCATTCTCTCGGTTACTGGTACCATTTGCGAAGAGTGAAGACGGACAATAGAAGATATGATGGGATATAGGGAAACGAAAAAAAAAATCATTCACTAAAATAATTTTAAAACCTTCTTGTTGTAGGTTTTGAAAATAGCGACGCTTGCGATTTATAACTGGCGATCTGAAAAGTTACAAATCCAATAACACGTATTTCTATTAAAAAAGGACAAAAATATTACATTTGTCACAAAGATTCTTTACGTGCCTCCCGATGAGAATGTAAATAAAAACATGAATTATTTTTTATTTTCTTTTAATTCTTTTGTATTTCTTTTTGTCCTTACGGTGATTTGGTTCCTATTTACAATGCCTCCCCACGGGACAGAGTTAGACACCAGGGTCGTTTTTTAATGTGGAGAAAAGGAACAAAAATAAAAATTGTCTCAGTCGTGAATAATTTCTCCTCCACTTACAGAGGACAAGAAATTGAAGTGTAGATGTGAAAAACAGATACTACACTTTGATCTTGACCCGAAGGCCACTTTTGTCTTCTATTTATTAACGTTGTTTATGTGAAATATTCAGTCCCACAAAATAAAACTGATTTTTGCCTAACAAACATGCCTTTGTTTAATTCGTCTCATTTTTATTCAGATTTATTAAATATTAATAGATATACGACAACAAATTCGCACACTGCACAAATGAATCTCTTGACAAAAGCTTCGTTTCTAGAGTAATATCCCTTGACATATCAAAGACTTTTGATTGAGTATGGCATAAAGGTTTACTTCACAACATCACCAGCTATAAGATAGCCGGAAATATCCTCTGAATTATGAAATATTTTCTCTCTGATAGGCTTATAAGAATAGTTGTTGATGGGCAGAAATCATATATATATATATATATATATATATATATATATATTCATTGCAACCACTAGCATTACTTTCATATTTGTTGCCAGGTAAATCCTCATGTTTGTCTCATTTTCACGGTTTCATTATATATATATATATATATATATATATATATATATATATATATATATATATATATATATATATTCATTACTCTATTTGCTTGCGTTTTATCTCCCGTCTTGGATTGTTTGGTTGTATATCATTCATGGTTTTTCTTCTTGGTTGGAACTCTGTTCGATGATTTGCTTTACCTTTATTTATTGGCTTTTCTTGTACTTAGCCTGAATTGCATGCTACTGTATCTAGGATGCGTATAGCTTCAAATTACAAGTCCCTCCCCTATTTTTACTATACGTAGATTTGATATTTTCTGTTGGAGCCGACTTTTTCAGACTGATTCATTTGTTTGGTCTAAAAGTTTCCCCCTTTTCTATCCTCTTTTTGAAATAAAGTTTTCTCTGCATGAAGCATGCTATCACATCAGTTGCATGTTATTTTTTCATTCAATGGCGATGTAGTTGGACATTATTATCTTTTGTTGCGGGAGTCTTGAAGGCTTTGTTACAATTCATTTTCATCAGTCTGGGATCTTGAACAGCCAAACATCTGTTATGCAGCGGGTCGGGGGAGGGCATGTATAATGGGGTACATATAAGACATGAATGACGCTGATAATGATGAGGTAGACACTTATATCAGATTGGGATGCTTCTTGCGATGCTTCATATTATTAATACAGACTGCGAGATATGATGCAAGTTCTTAACACAGAGGAGGGGAGACATTACTCTTGATTATAAGGAGAACCCATAACTTGAAAGGGATAACAATGTTCCTTATAAGATGAGGATAAGCATATTTACCTTTTCCGTTGTAAGGAAGGAGGACACGAGACAACAACCATTACAAACATAGTTGGTTTCTTTATTCTTCAACCGGCCGAGTGATGATGTGAGGAATGCAAACTTGAATCTACATCGTCTAATCTTCTACCATTTGCTTTTAAAGAGCTCCCCTCTCCCACTGACTCTCTCTCTCTTATCTACTCTGTCTTTCAACTTAGTGGCGGATATTTTTAAGATGAACTCAGGAAGAATTAGTGTTATTTATAGAGCGTTACCCTTGAAAATACATCTCTGTCGATGTTGAGTTACGTGATACCATGTCAAGTAGTTGAAGCGAAGTGAAGTCTGGTGTAATGTATTTGAGAGGAGGGATAATAAGGTTGATCATGTTGGAAATCTGTTTCATAGAGAAATATGTTAAGTTAATCTATGAAGATTGGTTTGCTATTCTTGACATCTTTCCTTAGGTTTTGAATGTTTCATTTTCGCTTTTGCCCATCGCGATTTGTCCTCCCTGCTCAATTGAATTGGTGTAAATTCGCTTGTGTCCCTTTTAACTCTATGACATTTTTTACTTTTCTTTTTCTGAGACGCTCTTCACAATTTCTTACACCTTGAGTAAGTGAAGCAGACAAAATAGTATTTTTATCCCTAACTTTATTAGATTATAGTGTCCCTATTCACAATGCCTCTCCACAGGACAGAGTTAGACACACAGGGTCGTTTTTTAATGTGGAAAAAAGTGACAAAAATAAAAATTGTCTCACTCGTGAAGGATTTCTCCTCCACTGACAGAGAAAAAGAAATTAGAGTGCAGCATCTGAAGAACAGAGACTACACTTTGATCCCGGATATTTTTTGATGATCTTTGTTTAATTTTGCCGAATTCCAAGAGAAGAGTTAGTCTAATCTCGTGTAGTATCCAGTATCTTTGTGTTGTTACTGTCACTAGAAGATGCAACGCTGCTTTCCTTGGGTAAGCGAAAGCATAGCCATGCTAAGGGTACGTTTTTATTTCAGTTTGTGTATTCGGAATTTCTTTTCATTTTCATTTTAGTTTGAATGTTTTGTTAGTGTTTTAAAACTTTGAAGTATCTGTGGAGGAGGAGGAGACGATGGCCGGTTTGCATGATAAACGATCCCGTCCTCATGGTGTATGGTGGATGTATCGAATAGTAAAGGGATTGAAAAAGCAAAAGCTCACATAATGATGACGAAAACATACAGTTATATATCAGCGAAGGAATGTAATTTATTTACATAAATACACATGAGAAATATTAAGAAAGAGATAGAAAGTATAAGAGTTTGTTGAAAATAAGAGTTCATTACTTGCGATTGATAATAGACTGACGAGTTAGTTAGGAGCGCTGTGGTGGCCGATGCCATCGGAGCGGTTTCTGTCACATTTTGACTGGTTGAGCGTTCAGCGGAAAAGAGGGTGAAATATGAGAAACAGGAAGTGACAAAGCTAGGTCGCTCTTCTGAGTTAAAGGGCGACAATCGAGTTAGACTGGGAATTTCAACTCCCACATATCCTCATATCAGATGTGCTGACAAACCCTGTATAGGTTGGGATCTAGTAGGCATTCAAGTTCTCTTTCTTTTCCCAAGTGTGAGTTCTCATATGCCTCACTAATGTTGATTTTTGAGAGCTAGAATATCCACATACTTGACAAATACCTGGCTTTTGTCTTTTTTATTTTACTTTTGTTAGTTTGGAGAGATCAAGGGACTCCTTCCTGGGGCTAACACTTGATTCTATTACAATTTAAAGTTATATCCGTGGGATCTTTTAAGAATAGACACTGTTCCCTTTATGGCTGCTATCGGTATTTCCTTACAGCTTGGTCTTCCGGGGATCGTTTCTAAGTATTTCTGAAGTTCTTTTTTATTAGGCCAGTTGCTCCTGTCACAACTGATATAATGTTTATTACTTTTAGAGACCATTTTGTTTTGAGATCATTTTTAGATCCTGATATTTTGTTATCTTTTCCCGTTCTGCTCTATTAAGGCAAAAGTCATTTGGAACTGTAACGTCGATATTGAGTGCAGTTCTTTCAGACTTGTTCCATATTACTATATCTGGCTTGATAGCCTTGTCTTTTATGTATTTGCCTGCCTGTATGTCTTTGTCATAGAACACTTAGTTTGTTGGGCAGTGTACTGACCATCGGCTGGAAGGATCTTGCATCCAGACATTAAGCGGCTTTCAAAAGAATTTGCATTTGCCGGTTTTTTGTTGACTAGTCATTTTCTTAAATCCATTTGCAAGTAAGCCTTGGTCTTGTACAGCTATAATTAATCGTTCTTCATCAAATGGAAATTTGTCACTTTTAAGCCATTCTGGTGAAGCCTCTTTGTCAATGTAGTTTTGGTTCAGTTCTTCCATGGATATGTCTGCTCTCTTATGTTGTTGCCATCTTTCTAGTCTCGTCTTCCGTTCCCTTTTTGTATACTCCTCTCTCTTCTTTCGGGCGATTAGTGTTACTGGAGTGACATATTATTCTAGTGTGTTATCCAGTGTTTTACTACTGAAATTTTCATCCAGCTTTGTAGTTGCAGTCTGCTGAAGAAGATATTTGGTGTGATGTTCATTCACCATTTTAATTTTTGGGTCAGAAGAAAATATGATATATTGGCCTATGCTTACAACTGAAACTAGGTATGCGTGGTTAATTTCATTGAGACCTAAACATCTTCTGTCCATGGTAATTACAGCCTGTCCATGCACTGATGTTCATAAATGACTTTATGAAGGGCCAGCATTTTTCGAATTTTTGCGTCAAGGTTATTGATGCAGTTCTGTGGCTAATTGATGATACCAAATCCATAAGAGTCAGCGGGTAGTGCCAATTGATTGATAGCAGTAATTTTGTTTTTCGGTGATAGTTCTGATGAGAGAATTTTTTAAAGTCACCTGCAGTATTCTCCCTGCACTTTGTCTTTTATGTATCTGCCTGCCTGTATGTCTTTGTTGTAGAACACTGTCACTTTTCCATTTGATGTTATCGGTGGTGGTTCATGTTCCCAGATGTTCGACGACCTATCTAGTTGCATCTCTCCACAGATCTTCCAATGTAAGTATCTATATACTTAGTTTGGTGGGCAGTGTAATGACCATCGGCTAGAAGGATCTTGCATCCAGACATTAAGCGGCTTTCAAAAGAATTTGCATTTGCCGGTTTTTTGTAGACCAGCTATTTTCTTAAATCCATTTGCAAGTAAACCTTGGTCTTGTACAACTATAATTAATCGTTTTTCTTCAAATGGAAATTTGTCACTTTTAAGCCATTGTCAATGTAGTTCTGGTTCAGTTCTTCCATGAACCTGCCTGCTCTCTTATGTTGTTGCCATCCTTCTAGTCTTGTCTTCAGTTCCCTTTTTGTATACTCCTCTCTTTTTTCGGGCGATTAGTAGCTGGATTGTCATATTCTTCTAGTGTATTATCCAGTGTGTTACCACTGAGATTTTCACCCAGCTTTGCAGTTGCCGTCTGCTGAGGCAGCCATTTCGTGTGATGTTCATTCACTATTGTTATTCTTGTGTAAGAATAACATTTGATATATTGGCCTATGCTTACAACTGAAACTAGGTATGTGTGGTTAATTTCATTGAGACCTAAACTACCCTCTTTTTGTGGTAAGTACAGCCTGTCCATGCACTGATGTTCGTAAATGACTTTATGAAGGGCTAGCATTTTCCGAGTTTTTACGTCAAGGTTATTGATGAAGTTCTGTGGCCAAGGTATTATGCCAAATCCATAAGAGACAACGGGCATTGCCAATTGATTGATGGCAGTAATTTTGTTTTCTGGTGATAGTTCTGATAAGAGGATTTTTTAAGTCGCTTGCAGTATTCTCCCTGCACTTTGTCTCTCATCTTTCCATGCTTAAGTGTCCTATTCTGCTCTACTCCCAGGTACTTATAGACAGCATCTTCCTTAAGATCTTCAATAGAGCCATTGTAAAAATTAAGATGTTCTGATGTTGTCTTTCTTCCTTTCTTTATGGTGCACTTAGCACATTTGTCGAATCCAATCTCCATGTAGAATTGTCGAATCCAGGCTTCATGCAGATGTCCTCTGTATAATTTTAAACAATGTAGATCAGAGAGACAAGTCGTTTCTCGGATTCTGCATAGAGTTTAAAGTAGTTCATAAAGAGTAGATGCTTTACTCTTTTATTTTCCTCCTTCTTTCTGCCTTAGCTGAGATTGTATCCAACATTGGATCGTTTAAGTAGCTTACTTAGTGGATCCTTGTGAGGCAGAAAAGAAGCGGTGAGAGGTTGTCTCCTTGGAATATTCCTGGCTTGATCTTTATGTTTGGGGTCTGTATCATTCCTTCCGTTTGCTGTAATTTAATTGAGGTGCACTATCTGGCCATTTGTTTTTGAAGGAATGATGTAATATCAGTGTGCACATTGTACAGCTCCAAACAGCAAAGTATCCAGGAATGAGGTATTCTGTCAAAAGCCTTTTTGTATTCAATCCATGCTATTGACAGATTATTTTGTCTTCTTCTGCAGTCTTCTAATATTATTATGTTTACAAGGAGTTGGTCTTTTGTGCCAAGGTGTTTCCTCGTACACTCCCTCTGCTCACTCCCGATGTAATTACAAGCAATCAGATGGTCGTATGTTGCATCAGCGATTATCGCTGTTAGGAGCTTGTAGGTTGTTGTGAGGCAGTAGATTAGTCTATTTGCTAGCCATGTGGGTGTCCTCATTTTTGGGAATAAGTGATGTACTGCCTACAGTAAGCAACTTAGGCGGCTCTTCATCTCCATTGATGATTCTATTGAATGGTATTTCGTTTATTCCTGGGGACTCGAAATTACTGCACTGAGCTACCTTACTGCAGAAAGCTTCCTTGGTAATTTTTAGAGCCGGCATCTTTTCTTCCCCACACACTTCACAACAATTTAGCTTTTCCCCAGTTATAGTTGTCATATGTGTAACTGATGTTGATTTATCAGAACAAGAATATCCATACACTTCACAATAATGTTGTCTGTTCCCCAGTGTGAGTTCTCATATGTCTCACTAAATTGTATTTTTCCGTAAAAGAATATCCACACACTTCACAAGAATGTGGCCTTTCCCCAGTGTGAGTTCTCATATGTCTCACTAAATTTGATTTATCAGAACAAGAATATCCACACACTTCACAAGAATGTGGCTTTTCCCCAGTATGAGTCCTTATATGTATCATTAATGTTGATTTTTCAGTAACAGAATATCCACAAACTTCACAAGAATATGGTTTTTCTCCAGTGTGAGTTCTCATATGTTTCAATAAATTTGATTTTTCAGAACAAGAATATTCACATACTTCACAAGAATGTGGCTTTTCCCCAGTGTGAGTTCTCATATGTATCACTAAATGTGATTTTTGAGAACAAGAATATCCACACACCTCACAAGAATATGGCTTTTCCCCAGTGTGAGTTCTCATATGTCTCACTAATGTGGATTTATCAGTAAAAGAATATCCACACACTTTACAAGAATGTGGCTTTTCCCCAGTGTGAGTTCTCATATGCTTCAGTAAATATGATTTTTTTAAACAAGAATATCCACACACTTCGCAATAATATGGCTTGTCCCTTGTGGGTGTATTCATATTTAAATTAAATTGCTCCTGGACCAAGATTATCACTAGCAAATTATAAACAATATGAGATTTTATCCAGACTTTTTAGTTATAATCTGGATTTTCTGATGCAAGTCATATTTTATGCTAAAAAAATTCCAATTGTGTTTAACTTTTCATTTATTTGATAAAGATATTTTTAGTGTAAAAGTTAAAATATTCTCTTTTGTAAATTAGCAGATTTTTCTGAAATGTTACATTCGATATCTTATGATTTATAAAAACATTAAACCAAAAATTCACAAATTTAAATTTGGTAAACAATCCAGATAAAATAACCCTTCACACATGTATGTATAATAATTTTGTGTGCAGGCGTTTTTGTTGTCTGCTACATAAGGAAATAATTATCTATAGCATAATTGTATATAGAATAATAATAATAATAATAATAATAATAATAATAATAATAATAATACTTATGTATAGAATATTGTTTAAAGATAAGGATGGTCAATTAATATTCATTAAAAACATTCAAGCAGGAACATCTGCAAATAAAAATAAATGAAATTTAATATTTTAATATCATTGTTTATGTATAATAATGTTGTGTGCAGCTGTTTTTGTTGTCTGCCACGCAAGAAATAATTTTATATAGACTAATAATAATAATTATGTATAGAATACTGTTTAAGGAGAAGGATGGTCACTTAATATTCGGTGAAAACATTCAATCAGGAACATCTGAAAATAAAAAATAAATGAAATTTAATATTTTAATATCATTGATTATTTTAATTGTGCCAACAAAACAAGAAATATAACTTAATAAAACATTTAAAAATTACAGAAATAAACACTTAATTCAAATTCATATTCTTTAAATGTTAAATACAATTCATAGTATTTTGTAATATATAAAGAAATTATGCAATTAATAAAGTAATATAAACAATAATATAGTAAGAATTTTAGGTATAATAAGCATACATCTACTATAGTTGCTACTGAAAAAAATACGTCAAATAACAGATCTTCATATGTGGACTGTTTCCAGGAGATTTAGTGTAACACCTTGGTCGGTCACACGCCAGCTGATCGTGTTATAATATTGTTTAAATGTTAATATGTAAGGAATTATTCAATAAATCGAAATAAACAATAATATAGTAAGAATTTGTAGGAACAAAAATACTATTGTTAATAATAAACTAATATATTGCTACTAATATAATGCAACTACCATAGTTTCTACTGAAATTAATAAAAATATATTGCTAAACAATAATGTAGTAATAATTTGCAGGAACAATACGCACACAACTACCATAGTTGCTACTGAAATTAATAAAAATATATTGCTAACCATAGAAATATATTAAACAATAATACAATAAAAGTGAATTTAAATACTCATTAAATTAAAGTTAATAATACAAATCAATATATAATCTAGTTACTTAGCAATGGATAATAACATGGGCTTTTAAAATAGCTTTCGTTTTAAGTCATATGTGTGGAAATATAGCCACTTATTTATAATGTTTGATATTAAACTGGATATTTTCATAACATGACATATTTGTTAATACTAATAATAGCGAATTTAATACAACAAAATTGGGTTTTTATATATTTTTTACTTTTATGTTTAGAAATCAACAGTTTTTCATTCAACGAATTATTTCACCGAACGTTTAATATTCATAATAATTTAATGCAACAGAATTGGGTTCTTTTTTTACTTTTATTTTAAGAAATCAAAGTTTCTTCATTCATAACGAGGTCCCTGAACAGAGAATTGATGAAGATCAACAAATCAAACAAGTTAATCTTTGTTTCTGTATCTTGTCGATATTTAATGTGCATTAATCGTCAGTCATGTTTTGTGTAGACAGAGCGGCAAGCACTGCTGATTGTAGTTAATTCGTCCTTACAACAAGCTTGGTAACTACTTTAAAGTATTTCTCCCTTTACCGTGGAGTGTTTTGAGGGTTGTTACACCTAATGTTTTATCTGCTGCAAACAATTTTGAATGTCGTTTATATAATGCTGACATGATATTAAGTAATAAAATTAACAGTAAGTTTCATATTTAAAATATATGATAATTCAATGAACGCTGAGTATCCATATTGTCATTAAATATCATCTTTACTGTTTCTATAGCAAATTTTACTCAGACATTAAATTGAGGTTATGTAAATAAGAACTGCCTGTCTTTAAACTTGAATCACAAATTTAAAGCCTTTTTAAAAGTTATGTTTTACAGAATAGTAAAAAAAATGTGCAAATTGCAAAAAAGTTATAAACTGATATTTTGTTTCATATCACGGACCATACGTCGGTTGCAATAAAATTAGCTATTCTGCAGATTGGCGAGGCTTTGTTTTTATTTTTCAGCTACCACTATCCATTTTGCATATAGTTTATGGTGTTCAGGCCATAAACGTCATAAAATAAGTTTGGAGTTTTTAAGAGCTCTTTTACAGAATAATAAAGAAAAAATTGATATAATTGTTACATATAAAATACCAGACGTCGTTAACAATAAAGTTAGCTAATGTGCAGCTTGACAAAGTCTAGTTCTCATTTTCAGCTACCAATATCCATTTTGCATATTGTTTATGATGTTCACACCAGGTGGTATCACGTCATAAAATTGTAGTGGTGTAAGAGTTGTTTATAAAATAAGCCAATGGTATCTTTGATAATTTGTATTATGTGTAAGGAGTGTGTAACAACTCATCTGCCAAATCGATTGACCCTTAAAAAGTTTATGTGTTGTATCAATACTAATTTATCTTCACATAATAATCAGACAATATATATATTGTGCCGTTTACTTCATTGTTTGGTGAGCATTGGATTAGATAAGCTTACTTAACATTTCTGAGCTGGCACTATACATTTTGTGTGTGGTTTATAAAGTTCAGACTTAAGAGGTATAAAGTTATTTAATTAGAACTAGAGCACAAATTGTTTATGGGAGAGACTTTATAGAATTTTATGATCTCCACAGAATATGTTCTAAGAAAGTTCTGAAACATGTTGGATTTAAATTTACGACCCCAGTTTTTAAGAGTTTTTAACAGTTGCTTTTTTTTAAAGTTGCTTTTACATAATAATTAATATATTTTTTCAAGTTTAAGAAAAGTTTTAAATTATTATATTTTTTAGAGTCAATGAAAATTTTACGTTTGAAATGTTATATACCCACATTTCACTTATGTTTTTTTACAAAGGAATCACCATTTATCAAGGCCGAGATGCCACTCGAGGATAAGGGTCGATAAGCATACAGTGGTCAATGGAACACTGTCGTCATAATTGGTAGTGAAAATTTGGTATATTGGATTACTTAAGGGAAACGGCTCATTAAGAACTTGTTTAGGTTGGACTTGAAAATGACCATATCATAGTCAGCTGGAAAGCAGGCAAATAGAAGAGTTTCACAGGTGTGCATACTAAGAAAGAAACTTTGTTCATGGAATCTATGTTTATGTTTAGGCACAGATAAAGAGTGGTGGAAATTATTGATAATTTTTTTCAGCTAGACGAGTGTTTCTCATGAAAGTTTGGCGAGGGGCACTATAGACTGGAGCTCAGACGAGCACTTGCCATGAAAATAATGATAAAGCAGAGAGGGGCTGTGAGAATGAGTTTGCAGGGAAGAGAAAATGGCATCACCCACTAGACTATGAAGTCTACTTTTAATTCTGTTAAGACAAGGAACATGTGTTGGAATAGATACATTGAGATCATTGCCAAGACTGCTGCGAAGAACATGGGCTCTCTCTACCCTGCTAGAAAGTTACCTACACTTGAAAATATCCTATACCTCTACAAAGCTACCATTCGCCCATGTATGTAGTACTGATATGACATTTGGATTGGTGCATCTGCTACTAGTCTATCGCTCCTGGGCAGGGTTCAAAAGAGAGTCACCAACCTGATTGATCTTGAACTGTCATCTAAGCTTCAGCTGCTGTTTCATCGACAAAATATTGTATCCCTCTGCTTGTTTTACAAGTATTTTAATGGTGGATGATCTGACGAACTACAAGCTATTGTACCCCCTTAATGAAAATCCCCCGACAAACCTGACAAGCAGCAAAGTCCCACCCCTACACAGTAGAGATCCTTAGATGTATGAAAGCCTTCTACTCTAATTGTTTCTTTCCCAGAACTGATAGACTTAAAAATTATCTTCTGGCTTCCTGCTTCCCCAACTGTACTGACATGCAGAAGTTCAAGTGTAATGTGAACTGACATCTTGCTGGCAAACTCCCCATGGAGTACCCCTCTAGCTTAAGTTCCTGATAGTAACCCCTACATCAAAGGTGCAATGTGTCTTGTTTAGGGTGAAAATGTAATAAATTTTATTTAATGGTAAACGCATACTTTTCCACTCAAAATGGCTGCCGACTGTGAAGTCCACTTGTATAGATTTTATTTTAAATGCAGAGAGTGATCCACACACACACACACACACATACATACATATATATATATATATATATACATATATATATATATACACACACACACATAAAATATGGGGTTCTAGTGCACTTACTGATCCGCGCTATTTTTTAAATCATATTTCCAAGTTTAATTAAAGTTTTATGATATTTTTTTTGTATTCAATTGTAAGGTTAAAGTATAGAATAAGTACAAAACACCCTCCCTTCCCATGTAAAGGATGGCTTTTAAAATAATAACGTTATTATTTCAGCACGGATCAATAAGTGCACTACTAGTACCAAATAAAACAATTAAATACCGAAAAAAGCAGTTTTTGTGTTCAGTTGTTTACCAATTCAACCAACTTCGAATCAAATTATTGTGTTTATGGTAAACATTAGGATTTTCGCAGAAATCACGTAAATTTTACTTAAATAAACATATTTTTATTTATGAAATCAATATTTTTATTGGATTGCAATAAAATTAAATCTTTTTTATGTTTAATATTATTTTAACAATCAATATTTTTGAGGGAGATTGCAAAAGAAAATGTTTCAGATTATTTTAAAAGTTATCGAATCGGATTTTTTTAAAGCGTAAAAAAATAATTTACTTTTCATATTGGATTGCAATAAAAAAACAACAACTTATTTTCATATTTAAAATTATTTTACAGTTGTTGAATAATATTGTTGTGAAGTGAAAAAAATTAACTTACCTTCCATTCCAGGAATTTAATACGAAAAAAAAAATCGTTTTTCTTTTGTGTCCAATACAGAAAATTTGTTTGTTAGGATTTTTTTAGTAAATTGATATAAATTTTGTTTTGTGTGTCCAATTCATTAAGAAATAAAATATATGAAAATATAAAATAATCAAAATTAAAAGATGAAAAATACGATTTAAACGTGAAATTATTTTAAGAGAAAATCAACTGCTAAAGAACAATCAATTTAAGGTCATCGTAATCCGGTGAAATTTTTATTTCGTTCCTTGTGTAAAAATTTCCGTTCATTAGTTGGAGTTTTTTTATTTAACGTTCTCTTCTTATTTCTATGAAGATATAAAAATAAGATTTCTTTTTTAAAGATTAAACATTTCATTATTATTTGCATTAATCGAACTACTGTTTACATCCAAGATGAGAACAGTAATCCGAATAATCTAAATAATCCAGATCATATGAAAATGCGAAACTGAATATTTCACATAAACAACTCAAATAAAAGGAAGGAATTGCACAAATGACAAAAATAGATTTGGATTTAAAAAGCAAACTATAACTACATGATTACATTATGAAATTTGAAACTTATTGTTATCAAAAAAAAGCAAACTATAACTACATGATTACATTATGAAATTTGAAACTTATTGTTATCAAAACCGATTCAATTATGATGACTTAACCTTTTTATTTCAAACTTAATTTGCTAATTAGCTTGATGCTAGACATACAATCAGCAAAGCAAAGAAACTGTTTTCATATTAAAAGTTAAATAGCTAAATCCTTCGCAAAATCACAAACTATTAAAATACATTAATAATGAAAAAGTAGTACCTGTTTTTGGTTCATGTATGAAAAAAAAACTGTTTTAGTATTTTGACTTTATTTTTAGAGTAGTTCATTTGACTGTCGAGCTTTGGACATGTTTTCATGATGAACAGTTTATGAGGCAAATGTTTGTATTTTAGTTTCAAGAACCGCGACATTTTAAATACATTTTTTTAGGTACTCTTGCATAATTTGACCCGAATTCTCGTGAATTCCCGTCAAGCATGGATCAGACGAGACCGGCAATCATTGTCGTAACCTTTCCGTGGCAATATATATATATATATATATATATATATATATATATATATATATATATATATATATATATATGGCTAAAAGACTATTAGTCGCCTAGAGTTATGCCCCTTGGCCCGTGACGTATGAATCTTGTCCGCCATTGTTTCTCAGTGCAACGTTTACTACTAGACAATAAAGAACGCATTTTACACCACCTTCGAGTCTGTTTATCAATGCTTCCAAAGTATGTATTATCACGACATGGTGTCTGAAGTGGGATCCTCTAAAGAATCAAAGGAATAGTAACAATATTACCCTAAAAAAAAAACAAAAAAAAAAACGAAAATTTTCGGGATCTAAAAAAAAAAATTAATACAAAAACACACGTGGTGTCGGTATTTTTCTCGCAATCGACGATGAATACATATTCGCAACTACCACCTCCAACAATCGATTGGAACACTTCAATTTGGCCAAATCAATGGACCGATTTATCAGGCAAGTTCATTTATATTTCGACGGCCCAATGAAAGACGTAGATTCAGACACAAAGTTAAATTACTTGCTAATATGGTCTGGTATCGAGGGCCAGGAAATAAGTGACACTTTTCCCTTTCGACAGGAGAAGAAAGGACATTGGATAAATATATCCAATTTTTTAAGGAATATGCGAATCCGCGATCGAACTTTCGTGTAGCTAGACACAGCCTACTAAAATGTAAACAAAACGCGGACGAATCGGCACACGCATTTCTAAGTCGGCTGCGTCAGACAGCCAAACAGTGTGAATACGGTCGGACGGTGGAAGAGACCATTGTGTTGGACCTATTCATATTCGGTATTTATTTACAGTCTGCACAAAAGTCCCTAATAAGAGAAGGAAGCGATCTCACGATCGAGAAAGCACTCGGAATCGTCGAGACAGAAGAAGCCACGTGTAAACAAATGGAAGCATTACGTACAACAGCAGTAGAAGACAGCTCTACACTCGCAGTTAGAGCCAGACAGCCCAGTGGACCTACCACATGTGGTAATTGTGCCACAAAACACCATCAATATAAATGCCCAGCTAAAGGCAAATACTGCCTAAAATGCAATAAAAAGGGACACTTTGCTAAAGTTTGCCACTCTAAAATGGGAGACGAGGGGCACACACGCAGACAGTCATTCCAGCCACAGAGGAAATATAATAAGAATAAAATCCACATGGCAGCAGCACATATGGGTAGCAACGACGACAGTCCCACAGAGGAGCTGTACTTTCACACAGTAAAGGAATTACCGTTAGCGACCACAGAAGCTTTCACAAAACTGAAGATAGGCAACAGCAAAGCCCAAATAGAGGTTGACGCGAAAATCGACACAGGTGCAATGAGCAACCTGTTACCTAAACAGGTATTCAAGGAACTGAAAGGAGTACCACTGGAAAAATCAGCTATAAGGCTAATTGCGTTCGGAGGCTCAACGATAGACCAAGAAGGGACCTGTCGTTTAGGGGTCAGATCCCGCGACAAGTTCGTTAAAGCGACCTTTCACGTGGTGAAATCAAGAGACCCTATACTAATAGGACTCCAAACATCAAGAGAATTAGGGCTAGTCACCCTTAACTTGGCTATAAAAACGGACACGACTCATGTGACGGACAAAGCATCCCGGCCTACTCCCCCGCACGACATGAAACCGGTCCCCGTGCAGGAACCATGTACGATGGGAAACCTTGGAGAAAGGAGGAAAATCATTGAGGAATTTCCAGACGTATTCGACTCCATTGGTTGTCTGCCAGGTGAACACACCATCCATTTAAACCCCGAAGTACCACCAGTTGTCCACCCACCACGGCGAGTCCCAATATCCCTAAAAGGAAAGTTGAAATTGGAGTTGGACTCCTTAGAGGCCCAGGGAATAATTTCCCCTGTAAAGGACCCAACGCCCTGGGTAAACTCATTCGTCTGTACCACTAAAAGGAACGGATCGGTCAGGCTATGCCTCGACCCCCGAGACTTAAATAAAGCAGTGCACAGACCACACTATGCGACTCCGACATTCGAAGACATCACTGCGGAACTAGACAACGCTAGATGGTTCACAAAAGTCGATATCAAGTCCGGCTACTGGCATTTGAAACTGGACGAAAAGTCGAGACGTCTCACAACATTCATTACCCCACATGGCAGATACATGTACAACAGGTACCCCATGGGAGTCAAATCTGCCCAAGATGAGTTCCAAAGAGCCATGCAGGAAAACTTCGGAGACCTCGAAAATGTCCTATCCATATGCGACGACATAGTAGTGTACGGATTCGAGGAAGACGGCAGTGACCATGACAAGGCACTGAGGCAGCTAATGTTTAGAGCAAGAGAAAGAAACTGCAGGTTTAATTCAGAGAAATTTGTGGTGAAAACCTCCGAAATCCCTTTCTACGGCCACATAATCTCAAGAGACGGTGTCAAGCCAGATCCCCGGAAAATAGAGGCGATCTCACAGATGCAACCCCCCGAGGATGCAAAGCAGCTCACCAGCTTCCTAGGCCTGGTGAACTACTTGAACAAATTCTCTCCACGACTCGCGACACTGACAAAACCCCTACGTGAGTTAACATCGAAGAAGAATGACTTCACATGGTCTTCACAGGAGCAACAGGCATTCGAAGAAATCAAAAAAGAGATCGGAAATCATACGACACTCCGATACTTCGACCCTAAAGAACCAATAGTGCTACAGGTAGATGCGTCTTCAATGGGTATAGGCGCGGCTCTGCTACAAAACGACATACCAGTAGCATTCGCGAGCAAAGCACTTTCTGGACCAGAAACACG
>NC_136527.1:210836391-210873891 GCF_053919585.1 Euprymna scolopes | reverse complement strand
AATATTTAATTCAATAAAAACTCAATAATAATTATAATCATATGAAATCATATTTAATTCCATAAAAACTCAATAATAATTATAATCATATAAAATAATATTAAATTAAAAAAAAAACTCAATAATAATGATAATCATATGAAATAATCTGTAATTCAATAAAAACTCAATAATAATGAAAATTATATGAAATAATATTTAATTAAATAAAAAACTCAATAGCAATGATTATCATATTAAATAATATTTAATTAAATAAAAAACTCAAAGATAATGATAATCATATGAAATATTGAATTCAATAAAAAATCAATAATTATAATTATATGAAATATTTAAGTCAATAAAAATTCAATAATAATGATAATAATATGAAATATTTATTAAATAAAAAACTCAATAATAATCATAATCATATGAAATAATATTTAATTCAATAAAAACTCAATAATATTATAATCATCTGAAATAATACGTTATTTAATAAAAAACTCAATTCAATGATAATCATATGAAATCTTATTTATGCAATAAAAAACTCAATAATAATGATAATTATATGAAATAATATTTCATTCAATAAAAAAAACCAAACTTAATGAAAATCATATTTAATAACATTTAATTTAATAAAAACTCAATTATAATGATAATCATATTTAATAACATTTAATTTAATAAAAACTCAATTATAATGATAATCATATGAAATAATCTGTAATTCAATAAAAACTCAATAATAATGATAATTATATGAAATAATATTTAATTCAATAAAAAAAAATCAATAATAACGATAATCATGAAATAATATTTTATTCAATAAAATTCAATAATAATGATAATCATATGAAATAATATTTTATTCAATAAAAACTCAATTATAATGATAATCATATGAAATAATATTAAATTCAATAACAAACTTAATAATAATGATAATCATATGAAATAATATTTTATTCAATAAAAACTCAATAATAATGATAATCATATGAAATAATATTTTATTCAATAAAAACTCAATTATAATGATAATCATATGAAATAATATTTTATTCAATAAAAACTCAATAATAATGATAATCATATGAAATAATATTTTATTCAATAAAAACTCAATTATAATGATAATCATATGAAATAATATTTTATTCAATAAAAACTCAATAATAATGATAATCATATGAAATAATATTAAATTCAATAACAAACTTAATAATAATGATAATCATATGAAATAATATTTAATTCAATAAAAATGATAATCATATGAAATAATATTAAATTCAATAAAAAACTTAATAATAATGATAATCATGAAATAATATTTTATTCAATAAAAATGATAATCATATGAAATAATATTAAATTCAATAAAAAACTTAATAATAATGATAATCATATGAAATAATATTAAATTCAATAAAAAACTTAATAATGATAATCATATGAAATAATATTTAATTCAATAAAAATGATAATCATATGAAATAATATTAAATTCAATAAAAAACTTAATAATAATGATAATCATATGAAATAATATTAAATTCAATAAAAAACTTAATAATAATGATAATCATGAAATAATATTAAAAACTCAATAATAATGGTAATCATATTAAATAATATTTAATTCAACAAAAAAATCAATAATAATGACAAGTTTGTGCTCGTTTGACTTGTTGATCTAGTGTTAATTAATCCACTGTTCAGGTACCTCGTTATAATACATCATCCTATTCCAGTATCTTTCACTTCAAAGCTGTAGACGTGTAGCTCTACTCTATCCGTTTTCATTGCCTATAACAATTCACTATAAAATCTCTTAAAACTATATTCCTTAAAAATAGGAAACAGAATTAACTTTTTAAATATAAAACCATTTTTATAGATTTATTATTATGTGTTCTGATCTTACATGTGATTAAGTTTTTAAAAATATGTCAAGGTGATGAACAGATATTTGTCTTCATTAGTTTGGAATAATAGAATTGAGACATTGAGAAACACACGAGAAGAAATAGAAAATGTAATCGTCCCAAGCAAAGAAAATATCAATCTATGTGTGGTAGTTGTATTGTTATAAAATGTTTAGTTAAAAATCAAAATGATATAGGTTTAATGTTTGTGTATGTTAATAATAATTTGAATATTTTGTTTTACTAATATTAAATATAAAACATTAAACTCGCTTATAAGTTAAACGTCTATGATTACAAATAATTTTAACGTTCAGATGAATTAAGAATGAACAAATATTTTAAAATAAAACATTCCAACGCAAATTTTCACTATTTTCGTCTTAAACAGTAGAAGCCTTACAAGCATAAACAAAGGAGAATGGTTGGATTTTGATGTTTGTGTGATTGGTTGGGAGTAAGTATGTTGGTGCAGAGTATATACTTGAGACTTTTTTAGAAGTCGAAGACAAATATGGTCTTGATAGTTGCATGAAACCATATTTGGCAACAATAAACAATACATATGGTAATCTTAGCTTTGTTAACGTATAGGATACTCTTATGTAATTTTCTAGCAAGGTTTAAGCAGGCTTTGTAATATTCTTACTATGTTAATTGTGTATTAACAAATTATTAAATAACAATTTTGTTTTAATCAATAGTTAAAGATTAAATATTAACTCGATGATGAGTTAAACACATGTAGTAACAACAATTTCTATGTTCAAATGAATTAGCGATAAACGGATTTCCTTAAACAATTTATGAATTTGAATAATATGCTTTAAATTTGAGAAAAATATATGGAAAACAAGTAAAACTAATAAAAAATAAATGTACAGATTTTACTGTAGATTTTTTCCAACCGAATTAGTTTCGTTTTTTGCATTAAATAAGTCTCTTTTAAGAAAGTGTTGAGAGTTTTATTGAATTTACATATTCCTATATCAAGTATCCCTATATATAGTATATGCATGTGCTTTAGGAAGGCAAGAAACACGTTTTCTGATGAACCTAGATATATTTATCTCATTATAAACATGACAAATATTACATCAAGATTGTCACACACACACACGCATATGCGCATTTTCCTTAAAACAATATACGTTTATAATGTATATATTCCATAAGCATATCTTAAAATTGCAACGTTTATTAAAATTAATTGTTTAATAATAAATTAATTAAAATTTTATTAAAATTAATTGTTTATTAAACTCAATGGAAATGATTTACACTTTCACGTGTTTCATAACCCAATGAAATCATCAGACTTTTAATCATCAAAGAATAAATTTATTTGCTCTAAAAAAGGAAACGTAATTTCTAAGCTGATTAGAAAAGGTTAAAATACATAAAAATCTAAAAAAGAAACGTAATTTTTAAGCTGGTTAGAAAATTTTTAAAGACATAAAAATCCAAAATCCAGTAAGAAAAGAGTAAAGGAAACGTAATTTTAAAACGAAATAAAAAGCTTTACCGACAATAAAATATCTACTGGTTATAGATACAACATTAATATGCAGAAGAATGAAAGAAGATTAGTTCATAGACCATTAGACTCATTTTAAGGCCATATTTAAATTCATATTTAGCTTTAAGCAAACATAACTGGATAACGAAGTTCAAGTGAAATACAAACGATTGCACTGAAAGGGAAGGTTAGAATCCTAAAAAGATCTCCTGGTTGGACTCACTAAAATAGGCGTAAATATTAGACATCTGGTTGAATGTTCCACTCCCTAGAAGAAAAAGATGAAGAAAAATGAAAAAAAATAGAGAGAAAGATTTCAACATTAATACATTTTACTAATCCATACTATTAGAAGGTGAAAATTATTCTGATAAAAAATCATAAACAAAATAAAAAATATATTAATAATAAAAATACACTAAAAACGTGGATGAAATAATTTGTTGAATGCTAGTAACAATTTGTTGAATTTCAAAAATAAAACAATATTTTAATCAAAATTAAAATAACTACTAAGAATATCAATTCTGTAAGGTTAGGTAAGGTACCAAATTCACAACTTTCGGTAATCTTTTTTCGTATACAAATATGTATTATCAGACGTTAATTAAAAAAAATGAAATTGTGATAATCTATTATTATACTGCTTTTATCATTTGGATAATAAAATATGGGAATGATAATAATGCACTCATATGACTTAAAACGAAAGCTGAGTATTTGAAATCATTTTTCCTGTATTAAACACTTATATTTCTATTGTTAGAAATATATTTTTATTGTTATCAGTAGTAGCATGGTAGTTATATGTTTATTGTTTCTACAAATTCTTACTATATTATTGTTTTTTTTTAACTTTATTAATTGCATAATTCCTTTATCTATTACAAAATACTATGAATAGTATTTTACATTTAAAAATATGAATGTGAATTAAGTGTTTATGTCTGTGATTTTAAATGTTTTATAAAGTTATGTTTCTGGTTTTGTTGGCACGATTAAAATAAACAATGATATTAAAAATATTAAATTTCATTTATTTTTATTTGCAGATGTTCCTACTTGAATGTTTTTAATGAATATTAAGGGACCATCCTTCACCTTAAACAGTATTCTATACACAATTATTTCCTTACGTGGCTGACAACAAAAATGACAGCACACAACTTCATTAGACATATATGTGTGAAGAGTTATTTTATCTAGATTGTTTAGCAAATAGTGATAAGAATATCACATAGATTTAAATCTGTGAAATTTTTGTTTAATGTTTTTATAAATCATAAGATATCGAATTTAACATTTCAGAAAAATCTGCTTATTTATAAAAGAGAATATTTTTACTTTTACACAACGAAATATCTCTTATCAAATAAAGTAAGTGATATGAATTGAAATTTCTTTAGCATAAAATCTAACTTGCATCAACAACTCCAGATTAAAATTTGTTTATAACCTGGTAGTAATAATCTTGCTCCAGGAGAATTTTGTTTAAAATGAATAAAGATATTAAGGAAAAGCCACATTCTTGTAAAGTGTGTAGATATTCGTTTACTGAAAAATCAAATTTAGTGCGACATATAAAAACACATACTGGGGAAAAGCCACATTCTTGTAAAGTGTATGGATATTCTTTTACTGAAAAATCAAAATTAGTGAGTCATATGAGAACTCACACTGGGGAAAAGCCACATTCTTGTGAAGTGTGTGGATATTCGTTTACTAAAAAATCAAATTTAGTGGTACATATGAGAACTCACACCGGAGAAAAGCCACATTCTTGTGAAGTGTGTGGATATTCGTTTACTGACAAATCAACATTAGTGAGACATATGAGAACTCACACTGGGGAAAAGCCACATTCTTGTAAAGTTTGTGGATATTCTTTTACTGAAAAAGCAACATTAGTGAGACATATGAAAACTCACACTGGGGAAAAGTCACATTCTTGTAAAGTGTGTGCATATTCTTGTTCTGAAAAATCAACATTAGTTACACATATGAGAACACACACTGGGGAAAAGCCACATTCTTGTGAAGTGTGTGCATATTCTTGTTCTCGAAAATCAACATTAGTTACCCATATGAGAACACACAATGGGGAAAAGCCACATTCTTGTGAAGTGTGTGCATATTCTTGTTCTCGAAAATCAACATTAGTTACACATATGAGAACTCACACTGGGGAAAAGCCATATTATTGTAAAGTGTGTGGATATACTTGTTCTCAAAAATCAACATTAGTGAGACATATGAGAACTCACACTGGGGAAAAGCCATATTATTGTGAAGTGTGTGGGTGTTCTTGTTCTCAAAAATCAAATTTAGTGAGTCATATGAAAACTCACACTACATCAACCTGAAAGAACAGTTGGAAATAACTTATATACCATACATTACGACCATGTAATCCCTACAGCCACCTACCTTGAAAATGCTGCTGTGAAACCTGACATCGTTATATGGAATAAGTCAGATGGAGTTGCAACCTTGATTGAAGTGAGTGTTCATAATGATGGCGGTCTTAACAGAGATGAAAGAGAGAAACATACCAAATACCAAGGTCTCATGTTTGATATGAAAAAAAAAAACTGGAATCTTAAGGGGATATAAATCATACCAGTTATCATAGGTGCCACAGGACTTATGAAGAAGAACCTGAAGTCCTACCTAACTAATATTCCTGGAGAACCAAGTGCAAAAAAGATTCATACAATTGCACTTAAGGGAACAGCGAGGATACTAAAAAGAGCTCTCGGTTGGTTTCAATAAAAAGACGGGGCAATGTTGGCAGCTGGTTTGGCTGCCCCATACCCAGCATTACACTCTTCAAAGGAAAAAACATTTAAAAAGGGAGAACTGAATGCATACTAGGCACCAACCTCGGGGTTCAGTCTCTCGGTATAGGGGTTTACCAGGAACTCTGGTATGAAGATACTTTCAATTTCATTTAAACCCTGATCATATATTAAAATTTAAATGAACATGAAAAATAAAACTAAATCAACAAAATGGCAGGACGTCGTCCAGAATAAAAAGATCCCGCAGCATTGCTAGGTACTGGGTTATATGAGAGAAAATAACGGTGCAACTTCTTCTAGTGATGTTTCCACAAGTAACAACACTAAGCTGGACACTCCACCAGACAAGTCAAATTCTAGTCCTGAAATCCGGCAAGAGAAAACAAAGACTACAAGGAGAAAACTCTATAACCAAGTAAAGTGGTCTATTGAGGAGACGAAAATTACTTTTCACTGTTTCGCATATTCAAGGAAAAAACAGTATTTGAGGCTCAATTAAAATCTTACCCCTTAACCTAACTTTCAATTTATCTAAAATACATAAATATCTCTTAAAATTTGTTAGAGAGTCAATAAAGAAAGATTTTAGTGAAGCTGCGATTGATTACACCAAATTTAACACTGCTGAGTTTACCCAAAGCCAGTGGAATAGGGAGAAAAATGGACATTGATTTGGTCCTTGGAATACGCAAATATAAAATATCAAAAATTCACAGAAAGTTGTAAGCAATGGCAAAAAATGTGTAAGTACCACTTCTCAAACAAGAAGGGGATTGAGAAGGAATATTTAACATGCCAGAAGTCTAATTCTTTGAGAAGCAACTAAGAGCTAAGATGGCAGAACATCAGACTGAGATAAAAGCTGCACAAATAAAAAACAAAAACAAAAATGGTAAATTGGGGCGAGGAGAATTATATACTTATTTTATTATAACTCAGGATTTGAGAGATAAAGAATTTAAGTCGCTAAAAGTGATACAAATTACACCGTCTTCTACAAGCAAAACAACTGATTGCAGCTATGAAAATGACTAAGTATCACATTAAATAATCTGGTACTTTATTCATAATGAAAACAAATATTGATTTCTTCCAACTGATGTAATATACAAAATACAAGATGAGACTCATGGTGTAATATCAAAAGAATAAAAAACAATATTTTTACACATTATTTCAATGTTTTATTTTTTGTAATAAATGTGTTGTGAAAATAACTCATTTAAAATATATTTTTACACGTTATGTAGTGGAAACATAACAAATGTGTTTTTTGCAATAAATGTATTGTGAAAATACATAGTTCACAAAAACATATTCTGTCAATATTTTGGTTCTGTTATTTTGTTTATAATAATTGTGTTGTGAAAATAACTCATTTAAAAATATATTTTTACACATTATTTCAATGTTTTGTTTTTTGTAATAAATGTGTTGTGAAAATAACTCATTTAAAAAACAATATTTTTACACATTATTTCAATGTTTACGTTTTTGTAATAAATGTGTTGTGAAAATAACTATTTTACAAAAAACAATATTTTTACTCATTATTTCAATATTCATATTCTTTGTAATAAATGTGTTGTAAAAATAACTAATTTACAAAAAACAATATTTTTACACATTATTTCAGTGTTCATATTCTTTGTAATAAATGTGTTGTAAAAATAACTAATTTACAAAAACAATATGTTTACAAATTATTTCAATGTTCATGTTCTTTGTAATAAATGTGTTGTGAAAATAACAAATTCACAAAAACAATATTCTTACACATTTCAATGTTCATGTGTTTTTTGCAATAAAGTTATTGAGAAAATACATAATTCACAAAAAAAAACATAATATGTTAATAATTTAATTCTCGTAAATTCAAGGTTGTTAAAATGGCACATAATTTGCAAAAGTCATAAATAAATTATTGTGTAAAACAAACAATTGACAAAATCACACTTTGTCAATATTTTGGTTCTTGTAAAAATGGCACATAATTTGCAAAAGTCATAAATAAATTATTGTGTAAAACAAACAATTGACAAAATCACACTTTGTCAATATTCCTGTTCTAGTATTTTACTATTAAATTTAAAATTTTGTGAAAATAACAAAATATTGACAAAGTCATATTTTGCAGACTATTGCAATATGTTTATTTTCGTAAATACTTGCAAAAAAACAACCAATTCAAAAAAGCCATATTCTTATCAATGTTCTCGTTAAAAAGTGTTGTATAAATGAGAACCAGTTGATAAAAAGTCATATTCTTGCATATATTTCTGTTGCCATAAGCAATCAATTCACAAAAGCAATATTATTGCACACTATGTCAAATAAAGTGTTCTATTTCATAAAAGCAATAGTATTTACGTCACCAATACAAAATAAAATTACGTGCGGTTAATAAAATGAAAAAAATATATAGACATGGGCTTAAAGTATGGCACCAATACAAAATAAACATACGTGGGCTTAAAGTATGGCAACCTATAACTGCACCATACAGTGCCTGAAGGACAAGGACAATGTTTGTGCGGATCACTTGTCACTTGGTGTAGATTCGAGTGTAGACAATGATGATGCTCTGGTAAGGATAGACAGTAAGGATTACGTAATGAGTGCAATACACTCGAATCTCGTCGATAGGGTTTGCATCGTATAAGAATGTGAAGTTTGCATGAATAAGAATGCAGCGGTAAAGCAATAACGTTATCGAGTATTAATTAGAGAAAAGGAGGACGATAATAAAATTCGAGATTTAAAAAGACGAATGAAAATCGGGAAAGCGTCCAACATGGAACAAAAAAACTTTATAGTAGACGAAGTCGTATATTATTTGTTTGTTCTTTGGTCGTAATTTTTTGTTAATTATATGAATCTGATTATGGAACAAAAACTCATGACGGTAAATAGCATTTCGATTAATAACTTAGATGTAAGTTGTCTCCTATTCCCGTCATTAGCAGAGCAAATTGATAGCGTTAAATAGTCATTCCATACTGAGAACCGTCATTCGTGTGGGCATGTATATTTCAGAGTGGTTATATATTATTCGTGTCTATATTGGAGGGGACATAGAGAACGAAAGAGTGTATGTTATAGACAAGTTTATTCTTCATCCGGATGAGATGATGCCGGGAACTCAAGCTTTTAAGGTTACATGGTCTCATTTTCCCTCCTTCGCCTCCAACGGACATCAGCTCCCAGTCCGATGGACTCCTCTGGTCGATCTTGCCTGCTCTCTCCTAACCTGTCTTTCAACTGACTCGAACACATCTCAATATATTGGGAATTCCATTTTCCGGCATCAGTGTGATTTCTTCACGTTTCAAATTACACGTGTGCTTTGAACATGCATTCACATGCCTTTGGTAAACAAAGAAATTCCTAAATTGAATTGTATCGTTTTTAACCTATTTTGTTAATCATTATTTCTAACCTCGTATTGCCCATTCTTTTAACTGACATATTTAATATCCAGTTATTTCTAAAAGAATGAACAATCGCTGCATTCCTAAATTGAATATCCATTATCTTTTTAAACTTTGCTTACTGGGTTCGATTCTATCCTTTTCAAATATCATCTTCAAACATATCTATTTAATTACTGGAGTCTGTCCCCTCCTCATGTAGCAATAGTATTATGGTTCAAACGGAGATAAATAGGAGTGGCACTGAGAAAGAGGGAATCAGATAGACCAGGAGAAAGGGAAGGACCCGGAGAAAGGGAATTGCTAAGGATGGGTAAAGATTATAGATTCTGATTCTAGGCAAACTATTATTCTCCATTCTAAGATAAACATTAAAGAAATTAACTTGGGGATATCAAATGTTATTTAACTGGTAAAAATTTAACAGATGCAACGCGGTGACTATTGACGCTTAATGAATATACGTCAGAGATATCTCCAGAAACAAAGTACGAAAATAACCCCCTCCCCTAACAAAACTGGACTTGTTTTATTGCCTGTAAAATATAAAGGCTGGTGTGTTTTTAAAGTGAAAACCGTTATAGAAATTGTGATGAACACACACACACACACACACACACACACACACACACACACACACACGAGGAAAAAAGATAAAACTGTATAACAGAAAACCGAAAAACAAAGAAAAAGACAGAAAATCATCGATTCAATTGGAAAAATACTAATGATATTTTGTATTATTTTAGAAAATATGGAATGCCTTGTTTAAATAATTCATTTGTTCTGTTGATGTAAATATTCAAAAATTGGAATGATAAAAAATATAAAATATTTTTTTTTGTAAATGAGGGTTTGGAATGGTGGATATTGAGCCGGGGCGACGCCGGTAAAATCGAAGGTGTACACACACACGCCAGATTTTTTACTGTCCTATAAAAACGACCTGAATTGTAATTATCACCGAAAACAAAGAAAAGCTTACATTTCAGGTTGGGAAGTTAGAATTGCTTAACGCAAAATAAAGAACAATAAAAACTTGTAAAGTGAAAACATTTGTCTGCATTGATTTTGAGAACAACAAAAGAATTGTCAGGTATAGATATAACTTTGCAAGCATCTGAAAAGGGCAAACCAGAAAATATTATATATATATATATATATATATATATATATATATATATATATATATATATATATATATATAATAAGGGAACATAAGATCATGATATTATTAATATAGGAATAGATACTTAATCGAAGGGTCATTCTCCTTCGAAATAAAAAAAAAGAGGACACGTTAGCATTACGGACCCTCAGTATATTAAAATTAGCTACTTCTCCTTTTGGGCAGAGTTCACAAGAGAGTCGCCAACCTGATAGGTTGTAAACTGTCATCTAAGCTTCAGCCTCTGTCCCATCGACGAAATGTTGCATCCCTCTGCCTCTTCTACAAGTATTTTAATGGTGAATGCTCCGACGAACTACAAGACCTTGTACCCCTCGACGTAAATACCTCCAACAGACCAATCAAGCAGATAAATCTCACCCCTACACAGAAGAGATAAGAAGGCCGTCTACTATAATAGTTTCTTCCCCCGGAACTGCTAGACTTTTGAACTCCCTTTCGGGTTTTTGCTTTCCCAACTGTACTGACCTGCAGAAGTTCAAGTGTAATGTGAACAGATATTTTGCTGCTCAACTCCCTACATAGAAAGATATTCGACACCATAAAACACGAACAAGGAAGCGTTACACAAAACATCTCATATAAACAACGCTGCACACTTAAGAGCCTCAGCAGTAGCCCTAATCACCGACCACATCTCCTCCTACAACTTACACTGCTTCGGCCTGACTCCCTCAGACATCCGCAAACTCCTACTTATAATAGTAGACAACACATACTTCACCTACCAACGCCAAAAATACAGACAAATTACAGGGCTGCCCATGGGTTCCAGCCTCTCAGGAATATTGGCCATCTCATACATGGACAGACTCGAACGCCGAGCCCTCAACACGTGCAACTCTATCATATTCCTCTCGAGATATGTCGATGTTCTGATCCTCACATCATCACGCACCGACGCTGAGAACATCTACACTATCTTCTCTGATTCCGACCAACACATAGAATTCACCATCGAATACCCCAGCGATGACGGATCCCTATCACTCCTAGACTTCAACCTAAAAATATCAGATGACGGGGCCAGCATTACTAAATTCTACCGAAAACCAGCCAGCCGAAGTATATTTATACACTACAAGTCTGCCCTCCCTACTAAGGTCATCATCAAATATTCTAGGAATGAGATAACCCGCATCCAAAGCAAATGCAGCAAGCCAAAAAACAAGACAGAATGCACAAAACGGTTCCACCAGGTCCTAGAGGCTAACGGATAACCCAGCACTGTCATTAAACACCTTTGGAACACGAGAAAATATGTAAGAGGTTTCTCCACTAATACTTGCTTCCTTAAAATGCCCCATCTCAGCGACAAGATCACAACGGCTATCTGCAGGGCTATCAGAAGAGAGGGTCTCAATATGCAACTAGCCCACTCTAGAAACTTAATAAATAAACAGCAGTATATATTTAAACGAAAAAAAAATTAAAATTAAAATATAGCTAGCTGAAGTAATACAAACCAACTAAAAAAAAATCTACCACTCATGAAAATAAATAAATTAACAACTCCCAAGGAATGTCATCCCTATTCCACTCCCCTTCCCCTCACCTATTTTCCTACCCCCAGCAACACTAACCTAAACACCCAGCTGCCGACCGAGAACACATCACCCTGCACCCCACCTCCCTCCTCTCTCACATCCGACCCCTACAGTAGTCGACCGGACACAGTCCAGTGGCGATTTACGTGAGGCAGAAAAGCAGAGACACCGCACACGTCAGCAGAAAAAAAATAAATAATAGTAATAATAATAAAGACAACATAACAGAGAACATTAAAAAAGCTCACGCTAAAACAACAAGTTATAAACAAAAAATAAAGACGAATAAATAAAAATAATAAAATCATAAACATATTAATTACCACACCATACCTTACACAAATCCCTTACTCACATTTGTCCCGAGTCCTACACAATTTCCGCTCCATCATCCAGCATGCTTTGAATCGACCTGTTACGCACACCATTTGAAAAGGGAAATTTTCCAACATTAATAATGGAATACGTCGCAGAGACTAACAAGTAAGACATTTTACCAATACAACTGAAATATATATATATATATATATATATATATATATATATATATATATATATATATATATATATAATAAAAACAGATATCATAAAACTCTAATACAAAAAAAACTATCTAAAAATTATTGCGGATCAATAAGTGCACTAGAAGCTTTTTATTATTATTATTATTATTATTATTATTATTATTGGCGTCTGTTATAAAGCAATATTATTTTTTGATCGGTTACATTGAAAACAAACTTGTTATAATATTTAAAACTATTTTAAAAGTTACTTAATTGAATGTATTTAAATTGTAAAAAAAAACCTTACCTTTCATTCCAGGAATTCAATACGAAAAAAATCGGAATTAATTCTTTGTTCGATTTGTTTTTCTTGCTATGATTTCTTTAATAAATTGATACAACTTTTGTTTTGTGTGTCCAATTCATTAAGAAAAAAAATATATGAAAATATAAAAGAATCCAAATTAAAAGATGAAAATCACGATTTAAACGTGAAATTATTTAAAGAGAAAATCAATTGCTAAAGAACAAAGAATTTAGGTTATCGCAACACAGTGTAATCATGATTTCGTTCTTTGTGTAAAAATGTTCGTTCATTAGGTAAGTGTGCCGAATTTGTTTCCATGTGAAGTTAAAATTATATTTGCCAATGATTAAAGCTTGTTAGGTTAGTTCAGTGTTCGGATTTGTTTTCCTATCAAGTTTGAATGATATTTGTTAAATTTCTTCAGTGAATTTTTTTTGTGTGTCAACTTCATTAAAAAATAAATTATATGAAGATATAAAAAACTTTTTTTAAATTTCCATTTTCACCCCAAACAAGGTACAGTGCCACTTTGATGTAGGGGCAATATGTTTCAGAGATACTATGTAGGGAGTTCAGCAGCAAGATATCTGTTCACATTACACTTGAACTTCTGCAGGTCAGTACAGTTGGGAAAACAAAAACCCGGAAGGGAGTTCAAAAGTCTAGCAGTTCTGGGGGAAGAAACTATTATAGTAGACGGCTTTCTTATCTCTTCTGTGTAGGGGTGAGATTTATCTGCTTGATTGGTCTGTTGGAGGTATTTACGTCGAGGGGTACAAGGTCTTGTAGTTCGTCGGAGCATTCACCATTAAAATACTTGTAGAAGAGGCAGAGGGATGCAACATTTCGTTGATGGGACAGAGGCTGGAGCTTAGATGACAGTTCACAACCTATCTGGTTGGCGACTCTCTTGTGAACTTTGCCCAGGAGCGAGAGCCTAAAAAATATATATATATGTACTTATTGATTTGTAAATCGCCACTTGTTCTCGTCTCCTCTTACCAACAACGACTATAATTCATTCCTCGCATTGTGACAGCCTTCGAAACCTCTATTACATACCTATCCCACACAATGCTTCAAGCAAACTACATATCAAACATGCTAATGTTTACCATAAACAATAGTTTAATTTTAAGTTGCTCAAATTGTTAGTCAATTAAGTAGAAAAAAATAATTTGATATTTTTTCAACACTTACCTAAATATCTCCTCAAAAAATCTCCTAAAAATATATTATTGTAGAATATTATATATATATATATATATATATATATATATATGTGTGTGTGTGTGTGTGTGTGTGTGTTTACTATAAACACAATAATTTCATTCAAAGTTGGTCGAATTATAAACAAACTGAACACAAAAATAAATTAATTTGTTTTAACAAGTTTAAAAGCTTTTTTTTCTGTTTACACTTATCTATTATGTGGCTTAAAAATTCAATTAGCTTGTTTATAGTTCATCCAATATTGTATATTTTAGAGTGGTGATCAATTTCTTTTATAAAATTTACATCAACTGAGCATTCTTGTACCCGTCACAACCAATTAGCAGAAACTTAATGTAAAAAAATTGGTAAATCTAAATAAATAAAAATCGATTTTATTACGTTTCAAAAAAGCCACAATTTATTCACAAAATAAATAATTGATAAAAATGACAAAGATTTTAGAGTGGAGTATCATTTAACCTGTAAAATGTGTTTCACTTGTGATTGGAGTATGAGACGAATGGATTCGCCAATATTTTTTATAAGCACCGGCTGTGTTAAACAACCAATCAAAACGTCGCAAAATTATTATAAAAATTGTCGAATTTTGGATTCAATCAGTTTGCTGTTAACCACGCTAGAGACCGCATTTGATTCTTGGCCGCCATCTTGGTTACTGATCTGAACTACGCCGCCATCTTTATTCAACACAATGTCTCAAAAGCTTATGGGTCCAGCCATCATCTTTTCTTTGACGGATCGGAATCTAAATTCGAATTGTGGCAGGTAAAATTTCTGGGATATCTAAGGATTCGAAAACTACACAAAGTGATACAATCTCCAACGAGTCAAATTTCTCGAAAAGAACCCGACTGTGTTTGCAGAACTGATTCAATGTTTAGACGATAGAAGTCTGTCTCTGATTATAAGAGACGCCTTGGTTGATGGACGAAAAGCATAGAACATATTAAGAGAACATTATTTATCAAAAGGGAAAATGAAAATTATATCCTTATATACAGAACTAACGTCTCTGAAACGTAACGAGGATG
This sequence comes from Euprymna scolopes, assembly GCF_053919585.1. Lineage (NCBI taxonomy): Eukaryota > Metazoa > Mollusca > Cephalopoda > Sepiida > Sepiolidae > Euprymna > Euprymna scolopes. The sequence continues at coordinate 210,858,399 of NC_136527.1, read as the reverse complement.
AAACGATCACCGACTACGTTATAAGGACAGAAACAACCGCCAATGCCTTAAAACTCTCAGGTGAAATAATAAGCGATAGCTTCTTGATATCAATGACCCTCAAGGGACTTCCAGCCGATTTTAAACAATTTACAACTGTTATAACTCAGAAAGACAAACCCATAAATTTCAGCGAATTTAAAGTGGCATTGCGCAGTTACAAAGAGACTAATCGTATGCTCGTGGACAATAATAACTCCAGCAATATTATGAAGTTCAAAAATGCTTCTCGAAAGCAGACACCACCAAATTACGCAACGTATTCTTCAAAAGTAATTTTCCCAAGAAAAAGAAAATTATCTGCTATAAAGTTTCCAATGCCTATATAAACGCTCTAAAATGGACTCGGTAAAAAACGTTGAGAACTGAGGAAGAACATACATTTCTATTCACATGTAACTTTGACAATACCACAAACGGAAAAAAATCTCCTTGTAGACTGTGGTGCTACAGCGCACGTTATCACCAAGGAATCTGATTTTATAAATTTTGATTCAAACTTTAATCATCAAAGTCATTTTGTCGAACTTGCCGACGGTAGTCAAATAAATGATATAGTCTTGAAAACAGGCGATGCTAAAATATTCCTAAAATAATAAAGGCGAAATCTGTAACTGTATTCTAAAAAATTCTCTGTTCATACCTACATTAAAGCAAGACATATTTTCCGTGCAGGCTGCAATTAAACAAGGCGCGAATATACAATTTGGCCAAAATAAATCAAAATTGGCATACCCCAATGGAACTGTATTTGACATTAAAGAAAATGGCCGACTATATTATTTAAAATGTATGGTTCCCGCAAAAACTGCCTGTCACGACTTGGAAACCTGGCATAAAATTTTAGGACAGTGCATCTGATATTAAAAAATTACCAAATGTAGTCGAAGGCATGAAAATAATACCTTCAGACGATCTCCCAAATTGTGATGTGTGTGCACAGGGGAAAATGAAAAAAGATATAAGCCGAACGCCAGACAAAAAAAACTACGAAACTTCTCTTACTTGTGCATTGTGACTTAGCAGGTCCGATCAACCCGATGGAGAGAAACAATCTAAGGTACGTTTTAAACTTTATTGATGATTTTTCCTGTTTAATTATGGTTTATTTTCTAAAAAAACAAATCCGACACTATCCTCGCCACTAAGAAATATTTAGCTGATGGTGCCCCGTACGATTCAGTAAAATGTATTCGCTCAGACAATGGGACTGAATTTACTAGTAAAGAATTTGAACTTCTATTAATTAACCACCGTATTAAACACGAGAATTCTGCGCTGTATTCCCCTTTCCAAAATGGCATGGCGAACCCTTTTGGAGATGACAAAATGTCTATTTATCGAATCGAAATTAGTGCATACTTTATCGACATACGCTTTAATAGCAGCAGCATATATAAGAAATAGATCGTTCAATAGAATATTAGGCAAACCACTGTGTCAAGCGTTTTGCAGTGTAAAACCCAAAATGAACCGAATGCATATATTTGGTTCAGATTGTTTTGCATTTATAGAAAATACCAGTAAACTAAATACTAAAACCCAAAAAGTTATTTTCGTAGGTTACGATAAAAAGAGTCCAGCATATTTAATCTACTTTCCAGCCTAAAATGCCATAAAAGGGTTAGATGTGTGAAATTCAATGATACATTAAATTCAAAAAATGGCGATCCAGTGTATGAACAACATGAAGAAATATTACCTAGCAGCTTGATCGATCACAATGAAAGATACAAGACTACGCAGTGGATTACCGTTACTCGTTGAAAAACGCACCGGAAAGTTATAATAAGGCGATTAATTCAGAAAATCATCAAGAATGGGAACAAGCTATGATGTCCGAATTGAAAACTTTATCTGAAAATAACACATACGAAATAGTGGCAAAACCAACTGATTAAAATATTATTTCTTCATGCTGAGTTTTTTCCAAAAAGTTCAAAGCTTCTGGCAGTGAAACTTTTAAAGCAAGATTTGTTGCAAAAGGTTTTTCACAAATTTCTGGAGTGGAATATTTTACAACATTTTCACCAACGACAAATTTAACGACAATTAGAATTTTATTACAACTTGTCGCTCAATACAATTTAAAAATACATCAAATGGATGTAAAAAATTGTTATTAAAATGCTACGATTACTATGAAATCGATATTCACCCTCCAGGTGGATTTAAAATGAAAAATAAAAATTTCGTCTAGAAACAGAAAAAAATCGTTATATGGACTAAGACAAAGTGCTCACAATTGGAATTTAATCACGCAATGTCCCGTAGACTCGTGCATATGTACCAAATATGTAAATAATAAACTATTGACTTTGCTTTTTGGGGTTGACGATATATTACTCGTCTCAAACTGTGACAACACTTTAAAAGATGTTAAAAATAAATTAAATAAAAAATTTAAAATGGTCGATCTTGGAAGACTGTCGTGGTTCCTCGGTATAAAATTTACCTGTAAAAATGAAACGATAACAATGAATCAATCACGATACATTGAAAAAATTCTGCTCAAGTTCAAAATGCAAGATTGCAAACCGCGGACGACTCCCATTGAAATCGACGTAAATAAAAATATAGAGACTGAAACAAAATAATTGGTCTCATACTCCCCATCAGGAGTCAAAAACATTTCACACATTGTTCCTCAGAAAATTAAATTTCTGACGTAGTAAGATTTCTTTCTCAATCTCCTTCTTGTTTGGGCAGTGGTGCTTAAAATCTTTTGCCATTGCTTATAACTTGTTAGTTTTTTTATATTTTATTTTACATATTCCATTGACCAAATAAATTTCCATTTTTCCTCCCTATTCCACTGTGTTTGGGCAAAATGTTAGATTTGGTGATTTCTTAGTTGTTTTTTTTCTTTTATCAAGGGTGTTGATTTTATTTGAGCCTCAAATACTGTTTTTTATTCCTCCCCTATTTCTCATTCCTGGAGTATGCAAAACAGTGAAGAATAATTTTTTCTCCTCAATAGACCACTTTACTTGGTTATAGTGTCTTTTCTTAGTGGTTCTTGTTTGGTCTTGCTGGATTCCAGGACTAGAATTTGATTTGTCTGGTGGAGTGTCCAGCTTAGTGTTGTTACTTATGGCAACATCACTAGAGGGTGCACCATTATTTTCTTCACATGACCATACTGAATGTACGTTTTTATCCTGGGCGACATCCTGCCAGCTTTTTGATTTAGTTTTATTTTTCATTTTCATTTAAATTCGAATATTTGTTCAGGATTTACTTTAAATTGAAAATTGAAAGTGTCCTCATACCCGAGTCCAGTGTAAATCCCTTATACAGAGAGACTTTACCCCCAGTGTGCGTTTTCATATGTGTCACTAATGTCGAATTTTGAGAATAAGAATATCCACACACTTCACAAGAATATGTCTTTTTCCTTTTTGGTTTTATTTCCTTCAGTCGAAGTTCTCAGAAATCAAGAGGCCATAACCTGGGGCTAACACCTGAAGTCTACATGAGATATATAGATATGCGAATGTTCCATTACAGTTATTTATCTCTCAAACACTGAGTTAGTAAAGAAATTGAGAACATAGTTTTATTCTCCCGAATTAACCATTTTTATAAGTTGTATATTTCATTTGATCTCTTGGTTATGCAGTATATCTTTCATTTTGGTCTGTTGGTTATACTGGATTCCATGACAAGAATTTATCAAGTCTGGTGAGTGTGAGTTCTCATATGTCTCACCGTTATTTTCCTCATATGACCATACTGAAGGGATCTGTTTATCCTGGGCGACATTCTGCCAGTTGCTTGATTCAGTTTTATTTTTCATTTTCATTTAAATTCGAATATTTGTTCAGAGTTCACTTTAAATTGAAAATTGAAAGTATCCTCATACCAGAGTCCAATATTAATTCGTGAGTTCTCATATGTATCACTAATGTCGAATTTTGAGAACAAGAATATACACGCATTTCACATGAAAACAGGAATATCAACACACTTCGCAAGAATATGACTTTTCCCTTTTTTATTTTATTTTACTTCAGTCGAAGTTCTCAGAAATCAACAGGCCCACGACCTGGGGCCAACACTTGAACTCTATATGAGATACCTAGATATTCGAATGTTCCATTAAACTTCTCTCAAAGTTAGTAAAGTTAGCTAAGGAATTGTGAACATAGTTTTCTTCTCCCCAATTCACCATTTTCATACATTGTATTATATCTTTGATTTTGGTCTCTTGATTATACTGGATTCCATGACAAGAATTTATCAAGTCTGGTGAGTGTGAGTTCTCATATGTCTAACTAATGTTGATTTTTCAGTAAAATACTTCAAAAGAATATGGCTTTTCCCCAGTGTGAGTTTTCATATGCTCCACTAACTTTGATTTTTGAGAAAAAGAATATCCGCACACTTCACATGAATATGGCTTTTCCCCAGTGTGAGTTCTCATATGTCTCACTAATATTGATTTTTGAGAAAAAGAATATCCGCATACTTCACAAGAATATGGCTTTTCCCCAGTGTGAGTTCTCATATGTATCACTAAGTTTGATTTTACAGAACAAGAATATCCACACATTCTACAAGAATGAGGCTTTTCCCCAGTGTGAGTTCTCATATGTTTCGCTAATGGTGATTTTTGAGAAAAAGAATATCCACACACTTCACAAGAATGTGGCTTTTCCCCAGTGTGAGTTCTCATATGTGTCACTAAGTTTGATTTTTCTGAAAAAGAATGTCCACACACTTTACAAGAATGTGGCTTTTCCCCAGTGTGAGTTCTCATATGTGTGACTAAATGTGATTTTAGAGAAAAAGAATATCCACACACTTCACAAGAGTGTGGCTTTTCCCCAGTGTGAGTTCTCATATGTCTCACTAATGTTGATTTTTGCTGACAAGAATATCCACACACTTTACAAGAATGTGGCTTTTCCCCAGTGTGAGTTCTCATATGTCTCACTAAAAGTGATTTTCGATAAAATGAATATCCACACACTTCACAAGAATGTGGCTTTTCCCCAGTGTGAGATGTCATATGTGTCAGTAAATTTGATTTATCAGAACAAGAATATCCACACACGTCACAAGAATATGGTTTTTCTCCAGTATGAATTCTCATATGCTTCACTAAATATGATTTTCGAGAACAAGAAAATCCACACACTTTACAAGCATGTGACTTATCTCTTGTGTGAGTTCTCATATTGCTTACTAATGTTTATTTATAAAAACAAGAATGTAGGTTTTTCACAGGCTAGTGTATCTATCTTTATTGCAAAAGTTTTCTTCCACACACACCCGTCTTTTTTATTTTAATTTTTTTATAACTCAAGCTGAGGCACTATACAGATGCCAAACACCCATCACTATTTCATATATTTACACCGAGATATTTATTTTTAAATTATATTGGAAAGTATACAGCTTTTGATAAGGAGTTTCTTTTATACAATATAGTTTCATAGCAAGTTTCCAGTGTTAAAGAAGATATTGTCTTTAAAAAAGTAATTTTAAACGTTACTTGTCTGTAATTTGTGATTCGATTTCTAATTACCTTTTGATTTATTTGAACATTAAATATCTTTTTCACAAATATTTATATTACCTTCATGCCGTGGTTTGTTTTCACCATTTCGTTGTTTTCAAAAATTCCTTAAAAAGTAATGTCCAGTATAATGAATTTTCTCACAGATGTTACTGTACAGTTGCAAATAAAGTAACATCTGTTTACACCTTAATGTTTATGGGTCATGATACTTCATTAACATTGAATAATAGGGTTCAATCCGGATCATCTGGAAAATATAATTAAATTCAATATTTTCAGTATTTGCATTCAGATATGTGTTTGTTTATTGTTGTCAATATTATTAAATTGAACTCAATACATGTAGATTAATTTAATCTTAATAATTAATATAACATGACGAATATGACCGGATATTTGTTAATCGCTTTTTTACGCTGTAATAGTCTAATTGAAATTGTTTCTAGCGTTTTGTTGTATGTCATCTTAGGTGAGAATACACACACACACACACACACACACACACACACATATATATATATATATATATATATATATATATATATATATATATATATATATATATATATTAATGATACAATAAGTGTAAATTACAATAAGTCCATGAAAAATGTGCCTTGTCCAAGAACATAACTGATATATGAATATGCAAAAGTATAAAAAATATATTGAAACATTTCCTTAATCTGTGTTTGTTTTATACTTCCCCACTTGTGAAAATTTTTTATTTTTTTTATTTTTGTGTTATTTTTTCTTATATATTTGTCAATTTTTAGTTCATCTTAGGTTTGTTCGAGTATATAAAGCCGTTTATTCATCTGAATATAAATATATGACAGTAATTTTTTTGACATTCTATAAATTATAATTTTAATTTTTTTTTTTTACTAATTCTCACCTGAAAAAAGGCACTTGGACGTAAGGGGACTATTAATTGAGAACACACGGATGATAAAGATGTTGGTTTACATTACATTTATACTTCTGTCTATCAGTACAGTTAGTAAAACAGGTAGCATGAAGACTAGCTGTTCTAAGGAAGCTATTAAAGTAGGAAGCTTTCTGGCATTCAAGGACCTCAACAGTGAAAGGATGTGATTTTGTTGTGAAGCGGATTTGTTGTGGATATGTACGTCGAAGGGGCACACATGTAATGAGTTCATCAGAGCACATTCCATTAAACATGCTTATAAAACAGGCACCAGGCTGCAACATTGCAAGGATGTAAAAGTACAGGATTCTCTTTGGTGTGAGTAGTTTTCTAGCATGATAGAATGGGCCATCTTCTTTGTAGATACCTTCACAATGTGCTCAATGTATTTGTTCCAGTTTTCCTTAAAAGGCTATGGAACCCCATCCAGAAAGAAAAGGTGTCGCGGTTTTGCTCACCTGGAAATGAGCATTGGAGGTTCAGAGGATGTTTATCTAATGCACAAGAGATACTACACCTAAACATGATAGAAGGCGCCATCTTCCTTGTGGCAACCTTCACAATGTGCTCAATGTATTTGTTCCAGTTCATATTTCCTGTAAATATTAAGCCAAGAAGTTTTAAGGAAGAATTCTCAGGAAGGGAGTTATTTATACTGTTTTGTTGTTTGTCTCATCTATTTGTCAATTTTCTTAACTGTATTAGTCTTAGGTTTGTTTGAGGAAATATATTCGTTCATTCACTTGAATATAAATTATTTGTCAATTTTCTTAACTGTATTAGTCTTAGGTTTGTTTGATGAAATATATTCGTTCATTCACTTGAATATAAATTATTTGTAACTTATGTATTTTTATCTGATCAGTTGTGTTTTTTTAATTATCAAATGATTTGAGAATATTACAAAACGTATTGAAAAGTGTATTTTTCAATTTTATAGAATTTGCTCTTATGAATTTATAGTAATTGTACCCCTCTATGTACATACTTCCTAATAACCCAACAAGCAGCAAAAGCACACCCCTTCCTTGTTGGTGTCTAAATATTTTTTGTGAGCATCAATTAACCGTTAATCTATGAACCCCAAATAAAAAATTATATCAATTTAAAAGCTTTTTAAACTTGTAAATAGTTTATTCCTATTCTATAAAATACTCTAAATCCTACACGAAGATTGGTAAATCGTTGTCAATTGTTTTCAATCCGTTTATCACAGCATAAAGACGTTTTTTGCATTTTCCAGAAAATATTTGAAGCATTTTCATTAATTAAAATGTTAGTTTACAACTGATAATAAATGACGTTAATTTTGAAACGCTCAAGTCTATAGAACTTGCATTTATTAGTTGAACACAAAAATACGTTTAACGTCTTATTTGTGTTGTATGCAATTATTCAAAAATTTGGGAGAGAGGGAGAAAATGATAGACGACATTGTAAAACATAGATTATTGATGTGTTTATTGCAAAGTTAATTAAAACAATTAAAATGGACTTTTGTCAAACATAACTCAATCCCTACACAATAACATCGTGATGTTATATTTTATAATATTTATATACTTTTAACACCACTGGCTAAACTCATGGGAGCAGCTCTGCATAGCCAGTACATAGCCTCTCCATCATCAAGACTCCTACAGTGCATCCATGTTAGCCACACATGGTAACTGTGTTCCTTGCGGCCCCAGGCTAAACCTGTAGGATATCTCATAGTAGGGGACCCGTGAGATAGTGTGTTATGGCCCACCGATGTATGGGCATGCCATGGCACACTACCAACCCCTATCCCACTGTCTTCTGAGTCCCTTTGGTTGGGTGAAGACTAGGGGAACCAATTCAAAAATCAAACACCACCGCCCTTTGGTCCTTATCACAGCAAAAAGCTAAGAGATTGGAATTCTGACTTCAAATCCTTAAAAGGCTATGGAACTCCATCCAGAAAGAAAAGTCTTAGTAGCGGACACGATAGGGTGACTGTCTAGCTCACTGAGATTACTTTCGACCAGAAGTTGTGGCCTCCTCTGCTGCCATTAGTTGCGGTTTTGCTCACCTGGAAATGAGCATTGGAGGTTCAGAGGATGTTTTTGGATGCGCAAGAGATACTACACCTAAACTGTGCGAGCAAATTAGGAGCCAATGTGCAAAGTTGTGTACCGATGATGATGATGATGCTTTTAAAATTTAAATGAATATATTGACATCCATAGAGATAAGTTACTTGACAAAGTAATTTCAAACTGAAACTTGTTAGAATTAAAATCATTTTTTTCAAAATGTAATGCAATCCTGATGTTATATTTTTTAATATATATTTTATTGGATCAAATCTAAACGTTAGTGTAACAACTACTGATTAAAATGGTTAATTATTAATAATATACTTCTAATACATTGTTATTTACTTAATTAACAATTTACAGTCACACCAACTAAAGAGCATTGAGACATAATTGGATGCTATGTGAGAGAGAGGCATACAAATAAAGGCACCGTAAGTAATTAAACTAAATGTAAAAAATTGTTTCCCACTTTTTTTACGATCACCAATGTAAACAAGTTTTTATGTGAAACACTTAACGTGCATGCGGCTAGATAAACAGTTTAAATTAAATTTAATAGATAAACCGTTTGGTTTTTTCATTTTAAAATTTTATCTTTTTGGCTTTCCTTTGTTTTTTTAAGGAGGGATAACAGCCTGTGTGTTGTTTGGAGAGAGTGCATGTATTAATCATACATTCTATGTTTTGTGGTTTTAAATAAAAAAAACACATGCCATCATAAATAATAAAATTTCAATTTAAATTATATTTTTTGTGGTTTTAAATAAAAAACACCTCCCTTCATAGGTATTAAAATTTCAATTTAAATTATATTTTTTGTGGTTTTAAATAAAAAACACCCCCCTCATTAATAATACATTTTAAATAAATTCTATTTTTTCTGTTTTTAATAAAAAAAACAGCGCCTCTCATTAGTAATAATGTTATCATTTAGAAAGCTATTCTTACCACGAAAAAGGAGGTCCTTGCTTATTAATTTATACTTTCACCCAACAAATAAATATACGGACATTTTCTGTGTGATGACTTATTTATTTTTTTTTTAAATAATACTTTACGTTACGTTAGAAAAAAAAATGGTTAGTACAAGATGATCATCTTGGAAGTCCCGATAATCGTCCAAAAAATTGCAAAAACAAAAAATACTTATAGAAAACCAATAAGAATCAGGATGACAGTTTTTGCAAAATGTTATGCCAAACGATTTTTACAATATCTCCTGTTTTTTGCTTTTTTTTTTCAAATTATGAAGTGAAAGTACAGAATAGTTAACATCATATGACATCTAATCCCCATCTAAAAAACGTAAGAACCCAAAAACTAATATGAATCCCCCGTCTCTTCCCTCCGAAACAAAAATTTGAAACTGTAAACGAAGTATCATTGAATGCTAACTGGTTATAAAATGAGTGTTAATTTTACATTAAATTATATAGGAAAGTGATCCCCGCTCTAAAATCTGAAATAAGTATTATTAATTTATAATTCCTTTAGTGGGTATTTTAAGGCTGTATAAATGTAATAGTCAAAAATACACTCAATTTTTTTTAGGGGTTAAACTATGCTGGGTTAGATTGTAAAGACCTACGAATATTGTTTTCTACATTAAGTAATTGCTAATTGATGATAATTGATCATTTTATGTAAACTTTATAAAAGAAAGTGACGCATCTTTTAAATATTACATATTGGATGAAACATAAAAATTAAAACGGAATTCTCCAATGATATAATATATTTCTTTAAATCTTAAAACAATGAAATATAAAAAAAATTTTTCGTGATCAGATGTATTAACAAAAAGCTTAATTCGATCAACTTCAAATTAAATTATTATTTTCTCAGAAATCACACAAGTTTTACAAAATAATCATATTTTTAACAAAAATCTAAATATCACATTGAATAAAATATTTTAAAGATATTTTTTAAATCATATTATTATTATCATATTTTATTGGATTGCAAAAACAAAAAAAAAATAAACTTATTTTAATGTTAAGATTATATTAAAAGTTATAGATTTGATTTTTAGAGTAAAAAAAGAAAACAAACTTACGTATATTTCCAGGAATTTAATACGAAAAAACATCGGGATGAATTCGTTTTTCTTTTGTGTTAAAAACACAAAAATTGTTTTGTTTGTTAAGATTTCTTTAGTAAATTGATGCAGCTTTTGTTTTGTCCAATTTATTAAGAAATAAAATAAATGAAAATATAAAAGAATCAAAACTAAAAGATAAAAAACGTGAAATTATTTAAAGAGAAAATCAACTGCGAAAGAACAAAGAACTTAAGGTCATCGTAATAACACGGTGAAATCATTATTTCGTTCCTCGTGTAAAAATGTCTGTTTATTAGTTAAGTATGCCGAACTTTTTCCGTTTCAAGTTTAGATTGGATTTGTCAACGTGTATGAATTTCTTTATAAAATGTATTTTCTTTTTTGTATAAATAAGATACATGATGATTTAAAAATCAGGTTTATTTTATTTTATTTTATTATTTATTTATTTTTTTTTTTGGAAGACTGAACATTTCATTATAATTTGGAGTAGTCAAACTACTGTTAACATCCAAGATGAGAAATGTAGTCAGAATAATCAGCAGATTTGCCGATTAGTTGTACAAATAGCCTCGAACCATATAATCACTAAAAGGGACTCTTAAAGGTCAACACCGGTATCGAGCAGAAGTTTGTTTACATGTTTCACAAAGTTTAAATGGCTAAAATATAATCACGTAATTATTGAAAATGTGATCATGTGATTAAAATTTAATTTTTTTTTACCACGGTGTTTAACAAATTTAAAAAATCATAAAAGATAAAGTTTTAAAATGATTAAACGTGTTTTATTTTATAATTTAAAATGAAAAACATTGAACAATAAAAATAACATTTTCAGTACTTATGTATTGTTGGTAACTGTGCTGAAATGATATTGTTATTTTATTGAAAGCCATTCTTAACATGGGGAGGGTTTTTTGTAACTATTCTACGCTTCCACCTTACAATTAAAAAAAGAAAAAAAAAGATATCGTAAAACTTTGATTTAACCTGAAAAACTATTTTAAAATAGCGTGGTACCAAAAATGCATAAGCACGAAATCTTGTTTTAATTTTACAATAGATATTTTTCTCAGATGCATATGACGGCAGATGGTACTGCGCTATTTTTATATAGTTTTTATTTTTTCAGTTTAAATTCAAGTTTCAAGATTTTTTTTTATTATATAAAGTTGTAATGTTGAAGCATAAATTAGTTACCAAACACCTTCACCTCCTCATATTAAGAATGGTTTTCAAAATAATAACGTTATTATTTCAGCTCAGCACCAAAAATACATAAGTATTCAAAATTTAATTTTTATTGCTCAATGTTTTTTCATTTTAAATTATAAAATAGAATGGAAACTTGTACATTTTAATAAAGACATTAAAAATGAAAATAGCGGGGGAAAAAGGTTATATTGTACGTATCCATTATGGAATGAAGTTGTCTGGAAAAAAATTCACTTAATTTGGTCAATTAGTTGTTTTTTTAAAGCAAAAAACAAAACAAAACAACAACAATTTGTTATGATACAATACCAATTTTTAAGAAGAAAATCTATTATTTAAGATGTGAAGGATGTATCGGCACTTTAGACTGAGTTATCTCCCCATAGCGTGTTCTAAAAATCCAAACACGGCCATCTTCAGCGTGCTGTCATATTAACATGTTTTTCCGCTGTAAAAAAAAAAAACAAAAAAAAACATCTCTAATTTTTTTTTTTTCAGAGAACTTCAGTCCATAACGGATACGTACAATATATCATTTTTTCGATATTTTCATTTTTTAATGTGTTGATTAAACTGTACAAGTACCAATAAAACATATTTAATCATTTTCATAATTTTGGTAACAGAAAATACCTGTGCACATCATTCAACTTTGTTTGGATGTCCAATTTTCGAGGTGATGGGTGGGATTCAATCAATAGACACACTAATTCTGCAGTAGTTTTCCAGAGGTGTTCATTCATCAATCAATATCGAAAGAAGACACTTTCAGTTGTTGAAGGCGACAGCTCGGCGGATTTCTTACGCTTACGAGATTGATATGTTCAGAGCAAACGTTGGTAATGTATACATGCAGATTAGATTATATCAGAACGTTGCGATTGAAGTGGATGATAAACTGGTCGAGAGAATTGACCTTTTTGTGGCGTGTATAGAGAGACAGGCGATTGGGAAAACAGAAACAAGGACGTCCTTACACAGGTCTGTGAAAGCCGAGGACATACAGACAGGAGGTAGCTGGGAATGAAAGTAGTTTTCTGCTCAGAAGGAGAAACAGGGTGGAATTTCTGATTTTGATTAAATTATCGGGGTGAGCGCGGACGCGGACCCAACACTTAGAAATAACGCGTCCGAGTCGTCCACATTTGAGACGATCGCAAAGGTCAAGCAAACCGACCTCAATGATCATCATTGACCTCTACGCCAGGTAAGTTTATTTAGTGCTTGGCCCCGGGCCTGGCATTATCTACTGTCAGACCCTTATTTGGGGTCCAATACACTTAGGCATGAAGCCAATAGGGGGAGGTGGGGGTCGAGGGTCAATCTACACTACTTAGCCAGGTCTTTGAAAGACTTTATTAAGTTTCCCTACACTAAGACACTATCACCATAATACCTCATTCTTACAATGGGATTTATATACTTAAAATCTCCCCAGCGTATGTGTCGGTTTTATGTAGAAACTGAAAAAAATGAATATTTACATGTTTTTAACACAACAAAAATTATATATACAAACAAGATTTTGTTTTTATTATTAATTTCACATTTAAATGAGGGATGAGATGATGTGGAGGGGGGGCAAGCTAACATACACCCAAAAAAGAAAACAACAAAACAAAATGGCTATGGGGCGGGTTAGTAGGGGATCCTCCCAAGCCCACTGTCTTCCGGTCCCGGAAGGTCGGAAGCAAGCGGGTCATTTAAGGCGGTCCCACTAGTGTTTTTATATAGTACTTCCATACTCACCACTGACAGTAATCAATAAAATACTAAATGTGTTCCATATAATTCTCACCAATATTAATATATCAAAACATTTCATTCACCAATAACAAAATTCATAACAAAAATATTACTATCATTTAAACTTACAAACATTTTCACAAAATACCTTAATTCTAAAAGAAACTTATATTTTACTGTAATATTCAATGTCAAGGTCGTTAACATGTTAACAGCATAAATTCATAATCTTTTCAATAAGAACCAATCCAAACGAATAAAAACTTGTAGCATTCAAACCAAATCACAAAACCAAAACAACAACTACATTTTTATTGAATCAAATCAAACAACGTTGTATTTGTTTAATTATATCGAAGTATATTTTTATTGAATCAAATCAAACAGTTTTGTATTTGTTTAATTATATCAAAGTATATTTTTATTGAATCAAATCAAACAACGTTGTATTTGTTTCATTATATCAAAGTATATTTTTATTTAATCAAATCAAACAACGTTGTCTTTGTTTAATTATATCGAAGTATATTTTTATTGAATCAAATCAAACAGTTTTGTATCTGTTTAATTATATCGAAGTATATTTTTATTGAATCAAATCAAACAACGTTGTATTTGTTTAATTATATCGAAGTAGGTTGAAACAAACAGAAATAAAAATTAAGATCTGAAGAGTTGTCTTTCCGTAGTTGAGCGGCATTTAAAAATGCCAATAAAATCAATTTCTTTTTATATGGTCATCTCATGAAATAGTTTTTGATTAATATACATTAAAGTAATTTAAGGCAATCTTTACTGTAAGGCTACGTAATTGTTCCGACAGATAGAAAGGCCGCATCTAAACAAGTGTAGTCGAGTCTAGCGCACGTCATCGTCGTCAGGGGGGGGGGGCACTCTTCCTTGATTTGGTTGGACAGTTATTTTAGGCGACCCACGCTGATATAAAATATGCCTTTAAAATATGCTTTTAAAAGTTATGTTTGTGACGACAGAAGGAAAACAGGCATATAAACAGCGTGCACACATATTAATATCGTTTTTAATTTAATATGAAAAAAGAAACAGTAATATAATTTATTATTTTTAATGTAATAACGAAAAAAAAACCCATAGTAATATAATTTATTATTTTTTAATGTAATATGAAAAAACACAAATTAATATAATTTATTATTTTTAATGTAATATGAAAAAAGCACATAGTAATATAATTCATTATTTTTAATGTGACAACGAAAAAAAACACATATTAATATAATCTATTATTTTTATATAATATGAAAAAAAACACATATTAATATAATTTATTATGTTTAATGTAATATGAAAAAAACACATATTAATATAATTAATTATTTTAAATGTAATATGAAAAACAGACACATATTAATATAATTTATTATTTTTTAATGTAATATGAAAAAAGACACATATTAATATAATTTATTATTTTTAATTTAATAACGAAAAAAGACATATTAACAGTGGCGGCTCATGCCTGGAGCTGTGGAACTGCAGCAACAGTGCAGCACTCACCACCCCCAAGTCATTTCTACTCATTATTATCGATACACGTTAAAAAGAATACGTTTATTTTTTTCTTTATATATATATATATATATATAATCCTGAAGCTTAATGTCGATAATTGTCCCCATGCTCATATAAGCATAAAAGCAAAACTTTGCTTGGAGCTGCCAAATTCACAGTTACACATTCTTAGTGAAATTCGCTTGTGCGCATGTCCGATCTAGAACGGTTAATATGAGTCAAATCGGAACTGTAGTTTTCGCAGTCCCAAACGCGGTGTTTGCGCGTTTTCGCTTATTTTTTTTTTAAGAGGCTTTGTTTACAAATGTTGTTGTTGTTATTGTTATTGTTGTTATTGTTGTTGTTGTTGTTGTTGTTGTTGTTGTTGTTGTTATTATTATTATTATTATTATTATTATTATTTTTATTATTATTATTATTATTTTATTTTTTTTTTATTATTATTAAAAAGTGTAACGTGTTCTTGTAAATAAAATCTCCGCCTTAAAAAAAAAATTCCCACACTTTTAAATGCGATTTAAGCAGACAAAAATATACAATATGCCAAACTTTTTTTTTTAATTAAAAGTGTTCGGGCTTTTAGCCTGGAAGTTACCAACGCGACTAATGTTATTATTATTATTTTTTTACCTATATGACTTTGTATTTTTAAGTAGTTTGAAATCTATTTATTTTGTAGTAGTTTAACTTTACAGAATAAAAAATATTTACATTTTTTTTCTATAGAAAAGCGAAGAATAGTTTATTTTTTAAAAATACATTTTAGTTAGAAATGTTTTTACCTTATATATATATATACACACACATATATACACACACATATATACACACATATATATATATACACACACACATATATATATACACACACACATATATATACACATATATACACCCACACACATATATATATGCACATATATATACACACATATATATACACACATATACACACACATTTATATATACACACATATATATACACACACGATATATATATACACACATATATATACACACACATATATACACACACACATATATATATATATACATACACACACATATAAATATATATACACACATATATATATACACACATATATTTATATATATATATATATATATATATATACATATATATATATATATATATATATATATATATATATATATATTTCAGAGGAAACATAATCTAATTCAAATACCAAAAAACAAGAAATGGGCAGGTGAAATTATTAAAATTTTCCTTAAGGCCTTATCGTCTGACCCTCTAAGAGGAAACGTCAGAATGATAAATTAAAAACTAAGAAAACGAATGAGGGAAAAAGGGAATTTTTGGTTTCAGTTGGAAGAACAGTGGAAACAAAAAAAAAAAAAATAAATAAATAAAAAAAAAATCTCACTGTTCAGGTGGTTTTAAAACAATGAATATCTCCAACTGATGTTTCAGAATCTTTTGTCTACACAGGCTAGGTCGAGAGTTGTTAATAACTAACGCCTCAATGATATTGAGATGGTAGTTCGACCTAGCACTGTATAAAACAGAAAACCACCCATCGGAATATTGATCGGCACACCTATTTATTTTTTATTTTTATTTTTATTTTTTTATTTTTTTTTTATTTTATTCTGAAATTTCTCCTTCCTTTTTGCTGTACCAAAAATTTACTTATATATATATATATATATATATATATATATATATATATATATATATATATATATATAAAGCTTTAACATTTATTTACATCCCACGAGGACAAAGCAAGAAGTTTTACACTTTGAACAAAGTTTTTTTAATTAAAATGTGCAATAACAAGACGAGCATGTAAAACCGTTTTTATAATAAGCTTAGTAAATAGCAAAGTTTGTTTTTACTTTTATATGAAAAGTTGTGAAAAGATTTGTAAATAAAATTATGTATATTTATTTTCTTTTGCTTGCTCATAGTACAAACATGTAAACTTTTTTATTCTATATTTTATTTACAAAGTTTTGTTATAAACACACATTTTAAAATACTTAATACAACTGTTATCCAATAAAACCATTTTTAAATGGTAATCTCCTAACTTTACCATCGTTTGCAGGCAAAGATTTTGTTTTTATGAAAAAATAAATTATTAAAAAATTGTGAATAAAATGTATTTAAACAATGTTTTTCGTTTGTTTGCCTGCGGTAAAATTTTATTTAATCTGTAAAGTTTAAAAGAAATATATTTGTATATTTTTTTTATTACTCTGTAAAGTGTATACAATTTAAAATAGTGTTTTTTGCTTAAAATGTTTTTGCGTATTACCCCTTTGTCGACGGCTTATAATGGCAAAGTTAAAAATATTTGTATTAAAAAAAGCAATTTTAATGACAAGCTTATTTTGTTATACGCCTATTTTTAATTAACAACAAGCTTTTTATAAATAAAACCGTTGTTAAATAGTAAAACTTTTTTCGTTAATAAAATCTGTGACCTAAAAGTTATAAAAGTATGATTCAACTCAGTTAGAACTTCCGGTTCGGTTGAATCGCAAAAAGAGGATCACGTAAACTTTGTATTCTACTAATAGACTACCTAGTACTTACCTTTCCCAATACAATTGATATAAAAAGAATTTAACCATGGCCTCCTTGCACCCCCAAGAAATAACTTCTGCGACGGTAAATGAACTTCAACAGATTGAGTTTTCACAGCTGTCTCTCCATGATAAAGTTGTCATTAAGAAAAGAAGCCGTTCAACGCCTGATATTCAAATATCTCAGCCAGGCATTAGCAACAACAAAGTGTATATTCGTAGCTTTAATGGTACCAACGGAAAAGTTAGCTTTGCGGCTGTGAACTAAAAAAGGCATTGTTCTGCTTTCCTTGTTTTTTGTTAGGGGGTGATGTAATATGGGCAAAAGATAGTTTCATAACTATTAGCAAAATGAAAGATAGAACTGAAAAGCATGAGAAGCACGTTGACAATGTAGTTTCCCTATCAATTTTGGAGACCATAAATATTAAAGCAAAACTTAGTGAGGCCTGCAGACTTTCAATCAATCATCATAACATGAATGTTAAGAAGAACCGTGAAATTTTATCTAAAATAATAGATTGTATTTTCTTTTGTGGGAACTTTGAAACTCCCTTACGAGGACATGATGGAAAAGATGATTCAGTAAATCCAAGTGTATTTAGAGGATTATTAAATTTTGCATCTTAATTAGATCCAGATTTAAAGAATCACTTAGAAACCAGTAATGTCTTCAAAGGAGTTTCCAAGACTATTCAGAATGACATACTTGATTGTCTTTTACAAATATACCGTGATGAACTAAGGGCAGAAATTAGCAAAGCTTCCTTTGTAGCTGTCATGACTGATGAAATAACAGATGTGTCTGAACATACACAAATGATCATTGTTTTACGGTACGTCTTGGATGAAAAAATACTTGAACGCATTTGGGGATTCTTTATTCCAGAAAACCAAACCGCTGATGGAATATCAAAATGTATTCTACAACAATTAGATATAATCCTTCAAGGGAATCGCCAAAAACTGATAGCTCAGACATTTGATGATGCAAATGTCATGAAAGGCAAAAAAGCTGATGCCCAGGCGAAAATAAAAGCAGTTTATAGTAATGCGCATTTTACTCACTGTTATGTGCATCAACTTAATATAATAATGAGGAATGCAGCAAGCATTACACGAAATACTAGAATATTTATCTCTAACATTTTGGCTATTCCGACTTTCTTTTCTAGATCACCACAGCGTCTGTCAATTTTTCAAGAAGTATCTAGATGTAAGCATTCTACGTGTATCCGCCACAAGGTGGAACTTTAACATACATAAATAGAGTTCATGAAAATGTTCAAGCATAAAAAACTGTCACTGAAATTCAGTCAACATCATATGTAGATGAGACCGTTGCAGAAGCGACAGGAATTCTGAAATATTTGAACGATGAAAATTTCATATTTTCGTTTGAGCTATTTCATAAAATTATGTCTCATGTTGAAATTATTTCTCGGGAAATTAGCATATATAAAGTCAATGAATACATAACAAATTTCAAAACTGCTATTTCAGAGATAAGAAACACCATATACTGTGAAAATTCTTCACAAACACTCAAGGGCGAAGCTAAAGAACTGTGTGACTATATATCTGTTGATATAACGGACAGATATTCTTCAACTAAACATTTAATACTTGCTAAATTGTTTTACAAGATAAGCTTTGCTAGTTTTAAGAAAAAAAACTACCTACAGAAGAGATATCCTTGACAACTTAAGCATATCCCATGATTGACAAAGAAAAGTTTGAAACTGAGCTAGAAATATTTTATAGTAGGTCAGATATCCATGAATATTGCAAAGTAATTGATCTCCTGAAATTTATTTTGGAAAACAATTTAAACGATATTCTAAGTGAAATCACAAAACTCATAAAAATTATCTAGACAATTCCCATGACTACATAAGAGATAGAACGTTGTTTTTCAACTCTGAAAAGAATAAAAACTTATCTAAAGAACACTATGGGTTACGAAAGACTAAATGAACTTGCAGTGCTTTCAATTGATAAAAAAGTTCTTCAGCAGTCATTCAGAAGTTAAGGAGAAAATTATCTATCTTTTCTCACAAATTAAAACAAGGAGAATGAAGTTTACTTTCAAATGAATGTAATAAGTAAAATATTTAAAATATTTACATCTATTTAGGATTCCTTTAAGTTATTGTATTTTTATACGTGTGCATACGTATAAATTATAGTTTTTATGTTTGTTTTATTTTTACACAATATTAAACAATAGGTGTTTTCTTCCACTAATCTTAAGCACGAGCCGTCACTGCATATTAATATAATTTATTATTTTTAATTTAATAACGAAATAAAAGACAAATATGAATATAATTTATTATTTTTAATGCAATATGAAAAAATAAGACATTAATATAATTTATTATTTTTAATGTAATATGAAAAAAGTAAGACATTAATACAATTTATTATTTTCAATGTAACATGAAAAAAAAAACAACTTCATGAAGCATTTCTGCTACTGTTTTCGGGTAAACTTACAGCAAATAACCACTCCAACGTCCCATGTTAAGAACGACATTCGGAATAGACACCCCTAACCTTCCCATGTTAAGAACGGCTTTCAGATTAAACGCCCACAACCTTTTCAGCATACCGGAAAATCTATAAAGTTGACATGTCGAATGTGAACGATGAGTTGAACGTAATGTAAAAATGATCAGAATTTAAAACGAAACGAAATTTAAATTCTCTTTTTCATTTTACAAGAACCGTAAAGCTGCGCATTCACCGCAAGTTTTACCATCATTTATTATTTTTAATGTTAGAAAAAAATAAACACCAACTGCTTGGAGCATTTCTGTTGATCTCATGAAATAGTTTTTAATTAATATAAATTGAAGTTTTTAAGGCAATCTCCTATAATATATCGATAATATAGCATAGTTCCTTTTTTAGGTGAACCAGGCTTTTTTAATACAAGGTCATTGTGCAGAGGGAGACAACTCCATATTACTAAGAGATTCGTTCATTTTTTCATCTCATAATTTAGGACGTCACTCCTAACGATATTTTTTTTTATTAAATCAAAACATCAAAAATATAAGCTGAGATGATTTTTTTTAAATCTAACAATATATATACAAAATAACATTATTAAAACAAAATGTAGTTTTTATGCGACTATTAAGAGAATCGTTTTTGTTTTCATGTCACAGTTTTTTTTTCGACTACATTACAAAAAATGAAAATGCAACAATAATTGTAGAGGAATTGTTTTTTCGGGTTTGTATTACTGTATACATAGATTCGAAAAAGTTGTCAAAAAAGAAATATATAACAAATAAATGTTATCAAAGGCAAGATAAGTTACTTTTCTACCAAACTGGATATTTTTTCGTATTTTTATTCAATGTAACATGTTTATTCAGCTCAAAAAACATGCAGTGTTTTCCGATGTATTGGAAAATTCAAAATGGCGTCCGACTCTCTCTTAAACACGGTAAGTTCGGGAAAAGGTGTTATAAATAATAAACTAGACAAATACTGTTTGAAACTCGCTCAATATATATTACCGTGACATAGGTTGACATATATTCGGTGTTTTTGTTAATAGTATTTTGTCTAGTTTATTATTTATAACACCTTTTCCCGAACTTACCGTGTTTAAGAGAGAGTCGGCCGCCATTTTGAATTGTCCAATCATCGGTAAACACTGTATGTTTTTCGAGCTGAATAAATATGTTACATTGAATAAAAACACAAAAAATATATCCACTTTGGTAGAAAAGTAACTTATCTTGCCTTTGATAACATTTATTTGTTATATATTTGTTTTTTGACAACTTTTTCGAATCTATGTGTTCAGTAATACAAACCCATTTTTCATTTCATAATTTAGGATGCTAAAACCAACGATATTTTTATTAAGTCAAAACAGTAAAAAAAACTGCAGCATTTTTTTATGTAACAAAGTTGATAACCTTAATAATAGAAAACGTAGTCTTTATGCGACTATTAAGAGAATCGTTTCTGTTTTCATATCATAATTTACGACACTAAAACCAACGATATTTTCTTGTGATGAAAACATTTGAAAAGGAAAGTTGCGGCAACTTTTACTTTTTTATTTTCAACTACATTTTTTATTAAAACGTAAATATTATTGTGAGTTTCTATAAAAAATTTATCTTTAAGCTTAAAACCAAAAGAATGAAAACATTACAAAAGAAAAACGGAATTTTTCCGACTACTTAAAAAAAAAAATTTTACTACTTTTTAAAATTAATTAATAAATGTTATGGGATAATGTGTTACAGAAAAAAAAAGTCGCCAC
>NC_136527.1:210651391-210828891 GCF_053919585.1 Euprymna scolopes | reverse complement strand
TCTTATTCTCACAAATTAAATGATAACTAGGGAAAAGCCACATTCATATGAAGTGTTTGGATATTCTTATTCTCACAAATTAAATGATAACTAGGGAAAAGCCACATTCATATGAAGTGTTTGGATATTCTTATTCTCACAAATTAAATGATAACTAGGGAAAAGCCACATTCATATGAAGTGTTTGGATATTCTTATTCTACAAAATCAAATTAGTGAACCATATGAAAATTAAGTCTGGGGAAAAGCCATATTCTTGTGAAGTGTGTGAACATTCTTCTGCTTAGGGATACATATGCGAACTAATTCTGGTGAAAGCCATATTCTTGTGAAGTGTGTGAACATTCTTCAGCTGATAATCAACTCTAATGAAACGTGAGAACTCACACTGGGGACAAGCCACATTCTTGTAAGCTGTGTGTCTATTCTTGTTCGAGGAAATCAAACTTAGGGATACATATGCGAACTAATTTGAAAGCCTACTGGAGAGAACTTGAAAGCCTACTGGAGAGAACTTGAAAGCCTACTGGAGAGAACTTGAAAGCCTACTAGACACTATTGTCGAGTGTCTAAGGTCTCTCTGTACAGGGGTTTGTCAGAACAATCTGGCATGAGGATACTTTTTCCATAGAAGTAAACCCTGACCAAATATTCAAAATCACATAGTATTCGCAGCCCAAATAAGATCTCCTCACTACGGCTACCCCACAGCTTTTCCGAGGAATGGTGCACCTTCTCCAAGTGATATTACCTCAAGTAATAGCACGAAGCTGGATACTCCACCAGACTAGATAAATTCTTGTCCTGGAATCCAGTAAGACCATGAGACCAACATGAAAGATATACTACAACGTATAACAATGGTTAATTGGGGAGAGGAAAATTATGTTCTCAATTTCTTTACTAACTCAGTGCTTGAGAGATAAAGAACTTTAATGGAACATTCGAATATTTATGTATCTCATATAGAGTTCAAGTGTTAGCCCCTGGTTGTGGGCCCCTTGATTTCTGAGAACTTCGACTGAAGTAAAATAAAACAAAAAAGGGAAAAGTTAAAGACATATTCTTGTGAAGTGTGTGAATATTCTTGTTCTACAAAATCAAAATCAGTGATACATATGAGAACTCACACTGGCGAAAAAACACATTCTTGTGAGGTTTGTGGATATTCTTGTTCTGCAAAATCATATTTAGTGAAACATATGCGAAAAGCAACATTCTTGTCATGTGTGTGGATATTCTGCTGATAATCAACTCTAGTGAAACGTGAGAACTCACACTGGGGACAAGCCACATTCTTGTATGCTGTGTGGCTATTCTTGTTCAAGTAAATCAACCTTAGGGATACATATGCGAACTCATTCTGGTGAAAGCCATATTCTTGGAAAGTGTATGGATATTCCTGTACTACAAAATCAAAATTAGTGATACATATGAGAACTCACACTGGCGAAATAAACTGTCTAGAAAAATTCTTGTCCGGGAATCCAATAAGACAATGAGACCCACATGAAAGATATACTACAACGTATTAAAATGGTTAATTGGGAAAGGAAAATTATGTTCTCAATTTCTTTACTAGTGCTTGAGAGATAAATAACTTTAATGGAACATTCGAATATCTATGTATCTCATAGAGACTTCACGTGTTAGCCCCAGGTCGTAGGCCCCTTGAATTCTGAGAACTTCGACTGAAGTAAAATAAAACAAAAAAGGGAAATCCACATTCTAGTGAAGAGTGTGGATATTCTTGTTTTGAAAAATCAAATTTAGTGAAACATATCCGAACTCAAACTGGCAATAAGCAACATTCTTGTGAAGTGTGTGGATATTCTTGTTTTACTAAATCAACGTTAGCGATAATATGGGAAGGCACATTGTAAAAAAAACACATTCTTGTGAAGTTTGTGGGTATTCCTGCTCTCAAAAATCACATTTAGTGGGGCATATGCGAACTCACACTGGCGAAAAGCCATATACTTGTGAAGTGTGTGGATATGCTTGTTCTGTAAAGCCAAGCTTAGTAAGACATATGAGAACGCACACTGGCGAAAACCCACATTCTTGTAAAGAGTGTGGATATTGTTGTCAGGCAAAATCAGATTTAATGGAACATATGCGAACGCACACCGGCAAAAAACCACATTCTTGTGTAGTTTGTGCATATTCTTGTTCTACAAAATCAAGTTTAGTGAAAAATATGCGAAGTCACACTGGCAAAAAGCCATATTCTTGTGAAGTGTGTGAATATTCTTGTTCTCAAAAATCAAGCTTAGTTATGCATATGAGAACGCACACTGGCGAAAAACCACATTTTTGTGAAGTGTGTGGATATTCTTCTCCTGCAAAATCACATTTAGTGGAACATATGCGAACTCACACTGGCGAAAAGCCATATTCTTGTGAAGTTTGTAGATATTCTTTTTCTCAAAAATCAAGCTTAATTAGACATATGAGAACGCACACTGGCGAAAAGCCATATTCTTGTGAAGTTTGTGAATATTCTTGTTCTACAAAATCAAATTTAGTGAAACATATGCGAACTCACACTGGCGAAAAGCCATATTCTTGTGAAGTGTGTGGATATTCTTGTTCTATTAAATCAACATTAGCGATACATATGCGAACTCACACTGGCGAAAAACCACATTCTTGTGAAGTTTGTGGATATTCATGTTCTACAAAATCACATTTAGTGACACATATGCAAACTCACACTGGCACTAAGCCATATTGTTGTGAAGTTTGTGGATATTCTTGTTCTAAAAAACAAACATTAGTTAGACATATGATAACGCACACTTCTAAATCCTACTAGACATTATCCTCGAGTGTCTAAGGGTTCTCTGTACAGGGGGTTGTCAGAACAATCTGGAATGAGGATACTTTTTCCATAGAAGTAAACCCTGACCAAATATTCAAAATCACATAGTATTCGCTGCCCAAATAATATCTCACTATGGCTAACCCACATTAGGTTTTACAAGAAATGGTGCACCTTCTCCAAGTGATGTTACCTCAAGTAATAGCACGAAGCTGGATACTCCACCTGACTAGATAATTTTTTATCCTGGAATCCAGTAAACCAAGAGACCAAAATGAAAGATTTACTACAATGTATGAAAATGGTTAATTGGGGAGAGGAAAATTATGTTCTACATTTTTATACTAATTCAGTGTTTGAGAGATAAAGAACTTAAATGGAACATTCGAATATCTATGTATCTAATACAGAGTTCAGTGTTAGCCCTAGGTCGTGGGCCACTTGATTCCTGAGAACTTCGACTGAGGTAAAATAAAACAAAAAAAAGCTAAAAACCACATTCTTGTGAAATTTGTGGATATTCTACAAACTCACAGTGAAACATGCGAACTCACACTGACAAAACTTCAAGCTGTGGGGCCCTTGATTTCTGAGAAGTTTGACTGAAGTAAAATAAAGCGAAAAGCCATAATATTGTGAGGTGTATGGATATTCTTTTTTCTATTAAATCAACGTTAGCGATATTCTTGTTCGATTAAACAACATTAGCGATACATATGCGAACGCACACTGGCAAAAACACATTTTTGTGAAGTTTGTAGATATTCTTGTTCTGCAAAATCAGTTAGTTAGATGTACGAGAATGCACTAGCACTGAAATGGAACATTCTAATATCTATGTATCTCATATAGACTTCAAGTGTTAGCTCCAGGTAGTTGGCCCCTTGATTTTTGAGAACTTCCAACGAAGTAAAATAAAACAAAAAAGGGAAAAACCATATTCTTGTGAAGTTTTTGAATAATTTCCAGAACCACACCACCAATCTTAGTGGATCAAACTGAATAGTCTGTCCCGTGTGTGGATATTATTGTTCTGCAAAATCAACGTTGACACTTGAGAACTGGCACTGGGTCAAATCCCCATGTTTGTTAAGTGTGTGTATATTCTTGTTCTGTAAAATCACATTTAGTGACACATGAGAACTCGCACTGAACCCATTGAAGCAACTCACAAATCTTCACTAAACGAAGTGGCGACCCGTCATGTTTCCCACCACTATTACTAGATGATGAAGAAATGACATCGGATGAAGAACTTAGATCACCATTGATGGTCATGAAACTGCCAAAAATCCGAGCTTCAAACATCAAATCACGGATGAGCTGAATCAAATCACATATTCTGCAGGAGTCTACAGAAAAAAGGTGTCCTCAATTCCAAAAACAATGCAAGTCCGATGCAAAAAAATATTACATCACCATGGCGATTAAAGAATATCATATGTGGCCTCAGTTTCCAATGTAAAATAGAAGAGATGGAAAAAGTTGCAAAAGAACTAGAGGACAAAATAGAAGGCAAGATACAAGCACTTGCCCAAAGGATCCAAGCAAAGGAGAACAAACAATAATCTCTTCAGAAGTAATGCAATGCTTTTCTACAGAAACCTTATAAGAGAGAAAATCACTGTGGAAAAGTTACTAAAAAAGCAAGACCTGGAAGGGTATTGGAAGCCCCTGTTTGAAGATAAGGGATCTGGTGACTTAGAGACCAATTTGATCCTAGAAGAAATAAAAAACAAGCCAGAAAATTCTGATAACATCTAGAATCAAATCTAACATCTGGAATTGAAAAAATGTGGATAAGTTCCAGAATAACAAATTAAGAAAAAACTAGAACACGGATTAAAAGTACGAAAAAAACTAGAATTGACAACTTTCCATTCTTTTATATTTTCATATATTTTATTTCTTAATGAATTGGACACACAAAACAAAAGTTGTATTGATTTACTAAAAACAAAACAAATTTCACTTTTTTTATTAAATTCTTGTAATGAAATGTAAGTTTGTTTGTTTTTTAGACATTTAAACAATACCATTCTATATGTTGTAAAATAATCCTAAATATTAAAAAAAATATTTTTATTTCTTGGAATCTAATAAAAAATCTATTGATTCCATCATGTTTTATAATAAATGTGAATAAAATTTATGAAGTTTAGATTTAAAAAATTCTATTCTATATTCAGTCCGATGTTTGTGTTTACTTGCAAATGTATTTATTTTAAGTAAAATGTTCATCTGACATTTGGATTTCTGTCAAAATTTGTTAACTTAAGTAATAATTTTGTGATTTCTGAGAAAATAATGTTTACCACAAACTAAATAATTTACCATAAAAACAAATTCAAAGTTGGTCAAAAACTGGTTTTCGATATTTATTTGTTTGAACATTTTATACAATTCTTTTTCCGTCTATACGTATCTGGAGGATAATGTTTGATCACCATTTAGCAGAAACTTAATGTTGAACAAAAATCGATACATTTTTACAATCTACACAGCATAGTTTATGATCTACGAATTCAAAATCTACTTTATTTTTTTGTTATATTTCAAAAGACTAAAAATATCTGCAACGAAATAATTGATAAAAAATAAATAATTAAAATTTTAGAGTGTGTGATCATTTAACAAGATGAATTTAATGTAAAATGCGCATCCACATCGTGGCCAGTTAGTGATCAACAAGCCATGTAATCGTTCGTAGTTTCTAAATTTTGTGGCATAGGAAAAGAGGAGAGAATGCTTGTGTCACATTTTGTTTTCTTTCTTTTTCGAGGGGGAGTATAGCCGATACGTTTTTAAATAACCATTAAGCAAAAACCGATATAAGTCACTCATTCACCTATTCAACCACACTAATTAAAAACTGTAATCTATTCATTCTACGTTAAATTTATATCGAAAAGTGATCCCCAATTTTTAAAATCCTAGCTATTTACATTATTATTATTATTATTAGTAGTAGTAGTAGTAGTAGTAGTAGTAGTAGTAGTCCAAAAATAGTAATTGTCCCATTGACTGGGATCCTAGCTATTTACTATTAGTATTTATTTGCTTTCCCCCAAACCAAAATGTGACACAAGGTCGTTTTTTTATGTGGGGTAAAACCAGCTCCCCGAAAAAAAGGCAAAATGGGTACTCTGGTTGGGTCCAAAAATGGTAATTGCTCCAGTATAGAAGGTTTCCCCTCCATTGACTGGGACAAATTACCTTAAGTGCAGCATCTGCAGAACAGATACTACAATTTGATCCCGGCCCGAAGGCCAAGAACAACAGGGTAGCTATTTACTATTTAGAATTCCTTTATATTTTTTTAATAATTGTTTAAACGTAATGGTAAAAAAAATTAAGGGGGGGGGGATGATCTACACTGATTTCGATTTTAAGGATTTACAAAATATATTATTTTTATTTTGCATTTTTGTATAACGTTAACATTTCTTGTGTGGCGTGGGAGGCATTTTTACCAAATAATTTTTATTTCGTCTATTTTTATGAGTTTTATCTGTTTATCTTTAACTCATCAGAACATAGAAATTGTTGTTACTACACGTGTTTAAATTATCAGCGAGTTAATATTCAATCG
Organism: Euprymna scolopes; assembly: GCF_053919585.1. Lineage (NCBI taxonomy): Eukaryota > Metazoa > Mollusca > Cephalopoda > Sepiida > Sepiolidae > Euprymna > Euprymna scolopes. Next base: position 210,822,475 of record NC_136527.1, on the reverse strand, counting down.
TGATCGGTTAGAACAAAATTGTAATTTACTAATTATGAAATACACTATATACACATAGTAAGGACTTTACAGAGCATGCTTTAAAGAAGGAACGGTTTCTCAACCATGCTAGAAAATTCCTTTGACATTAGAGTACTCTATATGTCTACAAAGCCAAGATTACTATATGCATTGTGTATTGTCAAATATGGCTTCGTGCAACTACCAAGACCATCTTTGTCTTAGACACACTCCAAAAAGAGACTAAAATATAAGATCTACATAAACGTCAAAGATCGACCATGTTGCATCCTAACAAGTTATTTAATGGCATGTTCTCTGATGAACTCATAGCAAGTTGTATCCCCATCAACGTACAGACTCCCGAAAAAATCGGACAAATTCAGCAATTCTCATCTGTTGATGCTTGTAAGGCTTCTACTGTTTGAGGCGGAATCAGTTAGAAAATGATGTTGGAATGTTTTTCTTAAAATATTTGTTCTTTCTTAATTCCTCTAAACGTTAAAATTATTAGGCGTTTAACTTATAAGTTTACTTATTTTATTTTTAGAGGGAATTGCCAACCAAAAAGACAGAAATCGATATAGACAAAAGACAAGAATGGAAATAGCATAAGCGAGTTGGAATGTCCAAGCAGGGATGCAAGCGACATAAGTATGGCTCATAAAAGGCAACACAAGCCTCATCTCCATAACAGCGAGGGTCTATTCCCTAGAAACTTTAAAATATTTCGTTTGGAATGTATAAGATAATAATAAAATCTTGATTATATCGTTGGATTGATTTACAGTATAAAAAATCGATGTATAATTTATAATTGTATGAAATGACAACGGTTGATGATACGGTTCACATTTACAATTTACGTTACGATTTACAGTATAAAAATCGATGCATAGAATAAAATACAAAAAAAAAACTAGATGCATAAAATACATATAAATTCCTGGATGAAGTAACTGGCATCATTTCATAGACATTGAATCGGTTTTTCATCAATTTGTCGATTGGAGGCAAACATGTCTCATAAAAGGTGACACAGACCTCATCGCCATAACAGTGAGATAATACTGTTACATGATAAGGGCTGTCCCCTTTTCATGTAAGTATAACAATTTTAATATAACCCCAATATGCAACAATACTTCTTAACAATAACAACCGAATCTTCTCTCTTCCTGCAATATAAAAACCCTTTATTCAATGAAATATACTGTCTGGAGTGTAACATAAAAAGCAGAATGCAGGATAAATTGGTTTCGTACCAACAAGTTTCTGATTAGCAAGATCATCACTACGGGTAAAAGGAAACCACATAAAGATGAAATGCAAACACGTGTGGACAGATAGATAGAAGAAATCTTTATCGAGGCACAAAGAAAAGGGGATTTTGGGATTTTCACAATCAAAGGCAGATAATCATAAGATTTGTTATTAGAATTTCAACACGAGTTGTCGAACTTTTAACATTGATATTATATTATTTTCATTTTTTTTTTAATTATACTTTCCGCAAATACGTGTGGACAGATAGATAGAAGAAATCTTTATTGAGGCACAAAGAAAAGGGGATTGTGGGATTTTCACAATCAAAGGCAGATAATCATAAGATTTGTTATTAGAATTTCAACACGAGTTGTCGAACTTTTAACATTAATATTATATTATTTTCAATTTTTTTAATTATACTTTCCGCAGGATATTTTTTATTCTTATTGTATTATGAATAAATTCTATTATTTTCTTAATGGATTTATTTCTAATGTCATGAAATAATCTTCTATTGCTTATTTTTGTTTTTGCCAATTTTGTTAAATATTTGTCGGAAAAATTTATTGTTTTCTTTACGGAATTCATTAAACGAATTTCATAATTTAAAACGGAAAAAGTGGAAAATTAAACATTCATAATTCAGGTTTTCATTGTCCGAATTGGAAGATCTGCTTTTTTTTTCTACATTGCAGAAACAATGAAGAGTTTTAATTTATTTTTTGCTTTTTGGTAATCGTCAAAGCATTCTCTATTTAATGGTATACTGTCAACAAAAAATCTGTTCATCTTTGTTTCGAGATTTGCCTTTGGGTGTTTTCTATTGTTTTAAGTGTTTCATTGAATGTGCATACATTGCACTCAGACTGTTCCTTTAAAGATAGTAAAAACTATGAGTGACATTCATGAATGTTTATAATTCTTGACTTGTAAAGCATCAACTGTTTCTACTCATCAGCAATACTGGCAGTCACTATTCTCAGTAGTTGTTTTCAATATGGATATCGAAGTTAACTTTAAATGAACATCTACTAATATCAAATACATGTGTATCAAAAGAAGACCCACAAAACATATGTAAATCCTCTGCCATAATGTATTAGGATATCGTCAGCCATAAATTGGGGGTTTATTGTGTTACTTTGATTAAGCATACAGGTTTCACAAGTTTTGCCAAGTTTCTCAATATCAGCGGTTAAATTTGGCCACCACACATCGCAGCAAGCAAAAGCCATTATCATCGAAGCCGAGACCAATAAGAACAATAATTTTTTTTATTTATTTTTATGAAAAAAATGAAAACTGATAAATTTGTTATAGGTTTATTCTTTGTATGAAGAATTCACAAATTTGTTATGTGTCTGTCATGAATATTAACGAGTAACAAATTAAAAGGAAAACACTAAAAATCAGAGTAAAAATAAGGAAATATTTATTTCAACATTAAGAAAATATATATTTACTTAAATAAAATTAAAAGAAAACAAAAATTAATAGAAATTAGTGTTAAAATAAGCAAATATTTATTTAAACAGTAAGAAAATATACAAAAATCTTTGTATTTACTTCAATAAAATTAAATTGACATCTACTAATATCAAATACAAGAAGACCCACAAAACCTGTATAAATTCTTTGCCATAGTGTATTAAAATACCTCCAGCCATGGATGGGAGACTTGCTGAGTTATTTTGAAAAAGCATGCACGTTTCGCAAGCTTTGGATATCTTCAGTCAACTTTTTTCAATATCAACTGCTAAATTTGACCACCACACATAGCTGCAAGCCTATATCCGTACGATCGTTGTACGTATTTAATGTAGTTACTTTGTGTCAACTGCATTCCGTTCTTAAAATACAGCTTCATTGTGATGTAGTTGTTCTAGACACTCATGATGTATTGCTGAACTCGACTCAAAGTAATTTCTCTATTTTCGTTGTTACAACCGCAAAGGTTAGTGAAGCGTGAATAAAATTCAAATGTATTCTGTTAATGGTGTCTGGCATCCTCCTCCTGATGATGACTAAAACAATCTGCATTTATATTGAGATCATTTACGATACTCTAACTTATAATTGTCGAATACTAGTAATATTGCATAAAGTTGACCCCTGACTGCAGCGAAAGAAGGAATCGATCAGTGTTCAGCAAACAATAATGACTTCTGGTCTGTAAACAAGATAAAGTCGTTCTTATAAATATAAATGTTATTTTGATCGCAAAAAACTGGGCAAGGAAAAGTCGTTCTCATATAAATATGAATGTAATTTTGATCGCAAAAAACTGGGCCACACCATTCTGCCCCAGAAAGAGTTCATAACATGTATCATACTGTTTTCTCTATCGAAACCTTCAGTTGTGGAAATTATTTCAATCATCTTCCTTTCTTTCTTCTTTTCCTCTTACTTTTTTGTTTCCTCCCTTCCTGCCCCTTCCCTAGCTTTTATGCTCTTTTCCCCCTTTTTACGTCACGTGACTGCCTTATGCCCGTCGATTGGAACGGACGTTTTCTGCGTCAAATTGGAGCACGTGCAGGACTTTGAATTAATATCATCAGTTGAAAAAAACAACGAACAGGTAGAACAAGACAGAGAAACGTGAATTCAATTATCGAGAAAAATATAATTCAGGATTAAGAAAAAAAATTGTCTCGAGAAGGTTTTCAAAGAAACGTAAAAACTAAAATATTCTGCCTTCATTGAATTTTAACCTTCGTGAAAAAAGGAACACGGAACGAGCCTACAGGCTACAGTGACTGATAACTATTAAAATAAGGACGGTTATTATTAAAAAAAAAAACTCATATTGTTTCATTTCGGATAAAACACGTAGAAGCTTCCAATAAGTGCACCCCTTTCTCTCTCTCGCTCTCTCCCTATCTCTCTTCCTTTTTCTTTCCCTTCATACTCTCCTTTCAACAGTTACTACTAAAAGAAACCTTGTAAGCCAGATGGACATTTTTTGGCAGCCCTATCAGGTGACAAACTTTTCTTTCTGTCATTACATTTAATAAAATAGATTTATCATTTCTCCTTTTTTGTTGTTTCTTCCTTAATTGTGTTATACCTAACTTGTATTTAGCTACGAAGAATTACCTTCCACGGGAAGAAGTGGATAAAAATTTCCTCATCGTTTATAAGATATCACAGCTCCTATTCTATATGGAATATGCGTAGATGGATCAAAATGAGTTAATAAAAGTGCTGTTTCTTAAATCGCTTCGTTTGTCCAGCAGCCCAGACAAACGGGGCAGCTTTCCTGATTAAACAGTGAAATTATTCTATTATTGTCGATAAATGACTGTGAGATAAAGTTAGGATTTTAATTCATCTTTAATTTCTATCCATAACAGTCAAAACACTCCTTAGAATAAGATTTCATCCACACACACTTTGCAAAATCGGATGCTTTCAACCTCTTGTCTATTTCCCTTTTAAAATATTCTGGTGGCAATGTGCACACCAAATTGTAGTTTGTTCATCTGATATAATCCATGTTAATCCATTAAGTATAATCCATTACTCCACAGAAACTTTTCAAAGTTCATTACTCAGCATAAACATTTCTACGTTCATTAAACATACACCTTTAAGCATAAACATTTCTACATCATTAAAGATAAACCTTTCTAAGCTCATTACTCAGCAAATTATCTTCTAAGTTCATCATTATAAGCTTGCTTAAAAAAGGAAAGCCGGATTACCCTAAAAATTCTTACGATTTAAACGTCTCTGAAATGAGGATACTTTTATGAACACAAATAAATCTCCCAAAAACAAACTTAAAAGGGATTTAATTTTAACTCTGAATATTGGACGTCTATTAAGTGAACTCTCTTTTATATATATATATATATATATATATATATATATATATATATATATATATATATATATAAATATATATATATATATATTCATTTCAAAAATGATAATGTATAAGGATGTTCATTATTATTAGTATTAGACGATACCACTTGTGCGCGTATGTTACGTGAGTTCTTATTAGTAAAGATATGAGTCTTAGTGAGAGTTCTTGTCTTATTACATATGATGTTGTATCTTAGAGAGAGAGAGAGAGAGAGATGTTGTTGTAAGAGAGATTGTTCGTTTATAACTATTCCTATATTTTAAATGTTCATTACTTAGACGTGTAGATATGAAGAAAGCTCTTAGAATGATGAGATAGTGTTCAGACAGTCTTAGTGTAGATATGATGTAGATTCACATTGTGGATATGAGATGTGTATGTAATGACATTTTATAACACAGACATATAATAACAATACAATTTACCTTTTTGTAGAAATCACAAACACAAAGATGAGCTTCATCACAAAACACATGATGAATTTATTTCTTTACGACCGGTCGTGATTTCCTCATTAAGAATTCCAAGTTTCACATTTTAGTTTCTGAAGTGACGTCTCGCTTCAGACGTCCGCCTGTCTCTGAGTTTTCTCACTGACCGTCTCCCCTGACTGTCTCCCCGACCAACTAACTCTCACTTCCTATATTGAGAAATCCATGCATCCCGGCCACGTGAGCAAAATTCACGTGTTTCAACATGCGCGACTTTGCACGTTTCCGACATTGATTTCCCAATAACCTATTTTTTCTTGCATTGTTTCCACAAAGGAATTCAACCTACATATCTAATTTATTTAACCCATATTTTATTATCCACATTCTTTTAACAATTGAATAGTCTATTTATTATTTATTTCATCCGAATTAACAATTTACTGGACATTCCATTTAAACCTATTGTTCTTTAAAACTTATGTCCAGGGTTCGATTTCTGCTTTCTCTTATTTTCATTTTAACTAATCTCTCTATTTTTATACTTACATGAACAGGGGAGAGCCCTTATCATGTAACATCCCTCCCTTCCATATTTCACAAAAAAAATGTATGCATTTTTAACTTTAGTACATTTTTTTATTTTTACATCTACACAACCACACGGCTAGAAAGATCAGGCTAAAAAAACACAAAAAAAATCTCTTTCAGTCAGCCCTTCACGGCCGACTTCCCAATTCTTTATTTTTTTATAAGATCAGAACCTTTCTGATCTTTGTGGCATTTACTTTTTGGGTGTAGGGTATTTACCTATGATTCACATCAGCTATTTTCCAGCCACCCATATGCCGCAGACTAGAGGTTTTCACCTTTCTCGAAATGGACGACTTCCTTCGTCTCAAAAGTGTTCTGATCTCTCTTTCCGCATGGTTAGTCTTATCAAGTATGGCTTTGTTTTTTATTCTATAACTATCTTATACGGGACATACCAAAGTTCATATACTTAAATCTTTGTGGTTGGCTTCAGAAGTTTAAGATATACCCTTTTTTCTCTCATACGGATTCACTCGGTTTCCTTGCTTGGATTCTTGAAACTTCGACGAGGATTTAGAAATATCACCCCTAACTAACTAACACCTTTCCTGCGCCCAACAACTTAATTGCGCCTAAATTCTATCTAATTGCTCGATTTTTTTTGTCATTTTTCTTTTCTCTCACCAGGGCTTCCAAGATCCAGTAGATATATCCCACATTCATGCTTCTCTAAAAAAAAAGTACAAGGTTATATCTTTCTTACGTAATCTACGGCATATTTTTGCCTGTCTCTTACTTCATTAAGCTATATGTGATTGCCTCGGGACTACCTCTCATCGGTTTACTGGTCCCCTTAAGAATTTTCGTATTCTTTCCAACGCCTGTTTATTAATTAAGCCAAGACTTACTTACTACTTTGCTTGGAGTCGTTACATGCAACCAGCTTATTTAACCAGGTTCCCAAATTTTTCGTATAGGGGCACTTCTTGTGCTTATCAATCCCTACCAAGTCACTTTTCTTGGAGAAAAATTTTTAGGATCTCTAAAAAAAACAACAAAACCAAATGCTAAAACAAAACATCTTTCTTACGGCTTATCACATCTAAAAACTCTCTAAATACCCGTTTACGTAATTTTAATTCTTGTCCCCCTTCTAAAATTCTAACTGAATCTGTAAGCCAACCATACGTCTTAATCTTATTTTCTACTAAATCATTTTAATCTAATTTATATTTACTGCTGACTTTAAATTCTTGCTGTGAAAATCAATACATTTAGATACATAAGACAATTTACAATATTTGTTCAACATCATTAAAAACATTTAAAAAAAAAATACCTTAATACATTTAAACATTTTGCAACAGTTATAATTTTTTTTCAACAACAAAAAAATCATCTGTAACAAACAACTATTCAACAGTCTGTCCAAAACAATTGTCCCTTTTTTTTCAAAAACAAAATAAATGAACACGCAAAAGCCGAAAAGTTCAACTATGAACAAAATGCATTTCCAAACAATTTACACGCTGTTTCAGAGGGTACATGCGACCTTTGAAAAATTCCTGTTTTGATTGACAGTTTAAATTCAACAATTCGTCCAAACGATTTCATATTGACACACATTTTCTAATAACACTTCTACAAATTTCCAAACAATAATCGGTGACACAATCTCTGCCTTTGCGTGTATGTATGTGTGTGTGTTTTTTTTTAACAGACCAATACATTTATCAATGAATTACGCATGGTGACTTGTTTACTATTTTTTCCATTACTACGAATTTCTTTTTTACGGCATATCGGCCTTTTCTTCTTTTTCTTTTTAATATTTCTTGTATCTTTTGTTCTGTGTGCGTGTGTGTTCAATTTTTTTTCTTTTCTTTCTTCGCATTTCTGTGATCGTGTAATTTTTTTTCTTTTTCCGTGGTATTATTTATTTAATTTACTTTTTTTTAAATTATGTTGGACTCTTTTAAAACGTTGTGTTTTTAATTTTTTTTTTCGTGGTATCGACCCCAGGTTCGGTTTCTTTTTTCTTTAAACCAACCCTTGCTGGGTGGTCTGGTATTTTACGGCACCAAATTACCGATATGTTATATATTCAATTCATTGAGGAGCATCATTTACGTTTTCTATATAACATAAAAAGATTCCGTGTGCGTATGATTGTCTCTAATATAAATGGTTGTGTGTTCGATTATCATAAAGGGAATCATGTGTGTGACATGTAATTTCTGAACCTACCTCTGCTTCTTCAAAACGGACCATCTGGAAATTTCTCATCCTGGAGGGAGACTTGATACCTGTTTGACGAAGATTTATCACTCCAAGACGATGAATGTGTTTTATAGTTTTTTTTATTTAACTTTCCCCAGAGGTCCTGCAGCAGGTGGAAGTGAAATCTGCTTGTGTGGGTTCTTCTTCACACACGCCAGGGTTTGTCTCCCCCCTCCCCAGTTAAAAGGGGGAGACCACGGAAAAACGTTCGTCTTCTTCAAAGCTCAAATCGAATCTCCAGATCTAGCCAACCTGCCTGACCACGTCACATATACGTAATCTGGTCAGCTGACCTCCGGTTCTGGTAAACGTGTCTACCTCCACGTCTACTCATCTCTCTCTCTCTCTCTCTCTCTCTTTCTCTCTCTCTGTAACATTCCTTCCCCTTTTTTTATCAAAATGCATGGCGAAGGCATACATTTTCTACTTCCCACATTTACTAAGAATGGGATATATATGCTCACCCCACTGGCAAAGAAAACTGTCATACCTTTATTCAATATACTAAGTAACATAATATCAACAAATAATACCATGTGGCGCTAATCCTTGCGCCCTCGAATGTCAACAACTCCCTGTGACCCCATGGTCTCTTCATAATTTAAATCAGAATTTCAGGAGCATCCTTTACTCCCGTCGACACTACGCGTGATCGATAAATTCTCGGCAATCAACCGAATAATAAAATCGAGGTCCATCTGTCTCTTCAAAACGGACTATCATCGTCCTTGGCTTTACAGATCAGCTTTTCTTCCCATAGGTAGCACACAAAAAAATTTTCCATCCCAAGCCTTATCCTATTCATCATAAGCCTACTGTTATCACTAGTATTTTGTGGGAAACAAAAACCTCTAAACATTCAATATGGTGGGTAGCCTTCTATTTTCCTAAGTACTTGCATACATATTTCATTCATCTTCTCTTGAGCGATTCGTAACATAATGGCCACGTCAGTCATTGCACCCCCTCTGCCCCTTACACCATGTCAGAGGGCATTTCATTTGTTCCCTGAAGTTGATTACAACTAGATCCGCTCACGCTGGACAGAATACATTCCGTTTACTGCTATGTCAGAAAAAAACTTTTTTTTTTCCAAAGTCAGTAAGCGCAACCTGCCTTGAAGACACATAGCTTCACGGAAAACATCGGATTTCCACACATGAAGTACTCAAACTTGCTCCATGTTGATTCTACTTGAAATCAGTAGAAATCACGATAAAAAAATAAAATTCGAATCATTTCTCGAGAATAATGAAATTAATAACTACCCATGTAATTCAACACCTCTCCAAAATTCTAACATGCTTGGCACAGAAATAAAATTCCATTCACGCCCCACTTTTTCTTTCATTTCTTCATATAGTTTATTTAACCCTATATTTATCCTTTGTTTCTACCTTACTTATGTGGTCAAAACGTCACTCATGTCGAATAGAACATTTATTCTACATTTCGAAAATTGAAATTAATACCGACTGAACCTTTGACTCTTCCGAAACTTTTTTTTTAAATTATTTATTACACTGTTTAAATCTTATTTCTTTCTCTTTTCCCCTATTTTATTATTACTATTATGATTATTAATTAATTAATTAACAACACGTTCTTTCTTTTATTAATCATTCTTTCAATAGACCCCACAAGCAAAGATTCCACCTCCCCATTCTGCAAAAAAAAAATACATGTCAAAGAACAAGAAAATTCTGCCAATACCGTTTGACAACACATCAATTACATAAAAATAATAAATTAAAAAATACAAAAATATTCCATAAGCAATCACAAAGTCCCATCTTACTAATAACAAAATTCCAATTAACAAAACACAGATTCGTAGAAACCCATTTGACCACGTCATCAACTAGGTCGGCTGCATTGTGCATCATCTTTTACCATTCCACAGAATTCAAAATTAAAGAAAAAAAAATACCTAGACATTTATAATTAAAATACAGTCGCTTCTAAAATAAAATAAAACGACTCACTTATAAAGTCTCAGATAATCCTAACACTCGATGGAACTAAAATTGTCCATGTCAGAAAAAAAAATTCCTAAGAAATAAAATCGTACAATTAGTGAAAAAAAGGGGAAAAAATCACATTTCAGAACCTATCCATTGTTTTTCATCAAAAGTACATATTGTTTTTCATTAAAAGTTACACTTAGTTCACAGTTTAAAAATGACACAAAATATTCATAACACATATTTGTGATTGACGTGTTTATCATTTTGGTAAAGGCTCATTACAGCCATATGTTCTATTTCTTTTTTTTTCTTTCTGGTTTTCTCACTGGCTGTTGTTAAAAATTTACAGAATAAGGCCATTCTTTGTTTTTCCCTTCTAATTTTGACATTAAGTGATATTTTTCTTCGTTCGTAACGAGCTAATTCCCAATACGATAAACATTTTTTTAAAACTATTTTCTATATATAAAGTTTTACATCTGTGTGTCTGTATGTCTTCCTTTTCTTTCTTCGTGAACAGGTTGTACGTGTGTATTGCTTTTCTTTTTTTTTTCTTAATTATTTTTCTAATTCGCCTAGTGTTTTAATGGACCCTACGTTGTGTGTGTGTTGATTTGTATTTTTTTCTACTGTTCTTTCTTTTTCTTTTTTTTCCATACATTTTATTGTTTTTCTTGTCCTCTTTTTTCTTTTTTTTCCCCCGTGGCAAACCGTAGTCCTTTTTTTCTTCTTTTTTTCCTTTTAAACCCACCCTTGCTAGGTGGTCTGGTATTTTACGGCACCAAATTACCGATATGTTATATATTCAATTCATTGAGGAGCATCATTTACGTTTTCTATATAACATAAGAAGATTCCGTGTGCATATGATTGTCTCTAATATAAATGGTTGTGTGTTTGATTATCATAAAGGGAATCGTGTGTGTGACATGTAATTTCTGAACCTACCTCTGCTTCTTCAAAACGGACCATCTGGAAATTTCTCATCCTGGAGGGAGACTTGATACCTGTTTGACGAAGATTTATCACTCCAAGACGATGAATGTGTTTTATAGTTTTTTATTTCACTTTCCCCAGAGGTCCTGCAGCAGGTGGAAGTGAAATCTGCTTGCGTGGGTTCTTCTTCACACACGTCAGCGTTCGTCTCCCCCCTCCCCAGTTAAGAGGGGGAGACCACGGAAAAACGTCCATCTTCTTCAAAGCTCAAATCAAATCTCCAGATCTAGCAAACCTGCCTGACCACGTCACATATACGTAATCTGGTCAGCTGACCTCCGGTTCTGGTAAACGTGTCTACCTCCACGTTTACTCATCTCTCTCTCTCTCTCTCTCTCTCTCTGTAACATTCCTTCCCCTTTTTTATCAAAATGTATGGCGAAGGCATACATTTTCTACTTCCCACATTTACTAAGAATGGGATATATATGCTCACCCCACTGGCAAAGAAAACTGTCATACCTTTATTCAATATACTAAGTAAAATAATATCAACAAATAATACCATGTGGCGCTAATCCTTGCGCCCTCGAAGGTCAACAACTCCCTGTGACCCCATGGTCTCTTCATAATTTAAATCAGAATTTCAGGAGCATCCTTTACTCCCGTCGACACTACGCGTGATCGATAAATTCTCGGCAATCAACCGAATAATAAAATCGAAGTCCATCTGCCTCTTCAAAACGGACTATCATCGTCCTTGGCTTTACAGATCAGCTTTTCTTCCCATAGGTAGCACACAAAAAAATTTTCCATCCCAAGCCTTATCCTATTCATCATAAGCCTACTCTTATCACTAGTATTTTGTGGAAAACAAAAAAACCTCTAAACATTCCATATGGTGGGTAGCCTTCTATTTTCCTAAGTACTTGCATACATATTTCATTCATCTTCTCTTGAGCGATTCGTAACATAATGGCCACGTCAGCCATTGCACCCCCTCTGCCCCTTACACCATGTCAGAGGGCATTTCATTTGTTCCCTGAAGTTGATTACAACTAGATCCGCTCACGCTGGACAGAATACATTCCGTTTACTGCTATGTCAGAAAAATACTTTTTTTTTCCAAAGTCGGTAAGCGCAACCTGTCTTTAAGACACATAGCTTCACGGAAAACATCGGATTTCCACACATGAAGTACTCAAACTTGCTCCATGTTGATTCTACTTGAAATCAGTAGAAATCACGATAAAAAAATAAAATTCGAATCATTTCTCGAGAATAATGAAATTAATAACTACCCATGTAATTCAACACCTCTCCAAAATTCTAACATGCTTGGCACAGAAATAAAATTCCATTCACGCCCCACTTTTTTCTTTCATTTCTTCATATAGTTTATTTAACCCTATATTTATCCTTTGTTTCTCCCTTACTTATGTGGTCAAAACGTCACTCATGTCGAATAGAACATTTATTCTACATTTCGAAAATTGAAATTAATACCGACTGAACCTTTGACTCTTCCGAAACTTTTTTTTTAATTATTTATTACACTGTTTAAATCTTATTTCTTTCTCTTTTCCCCTATTTTATTATTACTATTATGATTATTAATTAATTAATTAACACGTTCTTTCTTTTATTAACCATTCTTTCAATAGACCCCACGAGCAAAGATTCCACCTCCCCATTCTGCAAAAAAAAATACATGTCAAAGAACAAGAAAATTCTGCCAATACCGTTTGACAACACATCAATTACATAAAAATAATAAATTAAAAAATACAAATATATTCCATAAGCAATCACAAAGTCCCATCTTACTAATAACAAAATTCCAATTAACAAAACACAGATTCGTAGAAACCCATTTGACCACGTCATCAACTAGGTCGGCTGCATTGTGCATCATCTTTTACCATTCCACAGAATTCAAAATTAAAGAAAAAAAATACCTAGACATTTATAATTAAAATACAGTCGTTTCTAAAATAAAATAAAACGACTCACTTATAAAGTCTCAGATAATCCTAACACTCGATGGAACTAAAATTGTCCATGTCAGAAAAAAAAATTCCTAAGAAATAAAATCGTACAATTAGTGAAAAAAAGGGGAAAAATCACATTTCAGAACCTATCCATTGTTTTTCATCAAAAGTACATATTGTTTTTCATTAAAAGTTACACTTAGTTCACAGTTTAAAAATGACACAAAATATTCATAACACATATTTGTGATTGACGTGTTTATCTTTTTGGTAAAGGCTCATTACAGTCATATGTTCTATTTCTTTTTTTCTTTCTGGTTTGCTCACTGGCTGTTGTTAAAAATTTACAGAATAAGGCCATTCTTTGTTTTTCCCTTCTAATTTTGACATTAAGTGATATTTTTCTTCGTTCATAACGAGCTAATTCCCAATACGATAAACATTTTTTTAAAACTATTTTCTATATATAAAGTTTTACATCTGTGTGTCTGTATGTCTTCCTTTTCTTTCTTCGTGAACAGGTTGTACGTGTGTATTGCTTTTCTTTTTTTTTTCTTAATTATTTTTCTAATTCGCCTTATGTTTTAATGGACCCTACGTTGTGTGTGTGTGTTGATTTGTATTTTTTTCTACTGTTCTTTCTTTTTCTTTTTTTTTCCATACATTTTATTGTTTTTCTTGTCCTCTTTTTTTCTTTTTTTTTCCCGTGGAAAACCGTAGTCCCTTTTTTCTTCTTTTTTTCCTTTTAAACCCACCCTTGCTAGGTGGTCTGGTATTTTACGGCACCAAATTACCGATATGTTATATATTCAATTCATTGAGGAGCATCATTTACGTTTTCTATATAACATAAGAAGATTCCGTGTGCATATGATTGTCTCTAATATAAATGGTTGTGTGTTTGATTATCATAAAGGGAATCGTGTGTGTGACATGTAATTTCTGAACCTACCTCTGCTTCTTCAAAACGGACCATCTGGAAATTTCTCATCCTGGAGGGAGACTTGATACCTGTTTGACGAAGATTTATCACTCCAAGACGATGAATGTGTTTTATAGTTTTTTATTTCACTTTCCCCAGAGGTCCTGTAGCAGGTGGAAGTGAAATCTGCTTGTGTTGGTTCTTCTTCACACACGTCAGCGTTCGTCTCCCCCCTCCCCAGTTAAGAGGGGGAGACCACGGAAAAACGTCCGTCTTCTTCAAAGCTCAAATCGAATCTCAAGATCTAGCCAACCTGCCTGACCACGTCACATATACGTAATCTGGTCAGCTGACCTCCGGTTCTGGTAAACGTGTCTACCTCCACGTTTACTCATCTCTCTCTCTCTCTCTCTCTCTCTCTCTCTCTCTCTCTCTCTCTCTCTGTAACATTCCTTCCCCTTTTTTATCAAAATGCATGGCGAAGGCATACATTTTCTACTTCCCACATTTACTAAGAATGGGATATATATGCTCACCCCACTGGCAAAGAAAACTGTCATACCTTTATTCAATATACTAAGTAAAATAATATCAACAAATAATACCATGTGGCGCTAATCCTTGCGCCCTAGAAGGTCAACAACTCCATGTGACCCCATGGTCTCTTCATAATTTAAATCAGAATTTCAGGAGCATCCTTTACTCCCGTCGACACTACGTGTGATCGATAAATTCTCGGCAATCAACCGAATAATAAAATCGAAGTCCATCTGTCTCTTCAAAACGGACTATCATCGTCCTTGGCTTTACAGATCAGCTTTTCTTCCCATAGGTAGCACACAAAAAAATTTTCCATCCCAAGCCTTATCCTATTCATCATAAGCCTACTCTTATCACTAGTATTTTGTGGGAAACAAAAACCTCTAAACATTCCATATGGTGGGTAGCCTTCTATTTTCCTAAGTACTTGCATACATATTTCATTCATCTTCTCTTGAGCGATTCGTAACATAATGGCCACGTCAGTCATTGCACCCCCTCTGCCCCTTACACCATGTCAGAGGGCATTTCATTTGTTCCCTGAAGTTGATTACAACTAGATCCGCTCACGCTGGACAGAATACATTCCGTTTACTGCTATGTCAGAAAAAAACTTTTTTTTCCAAAGTCGGTAAGCGCAACCTGCCTTGAAGACACATAGCTTCACGAAAAACATCGGATTTCCACACATGAAGTACTCAAACTTGCTCCATGTTGATTCTACTTGAAATCAGTAGAAATCACGATAAAAAAATAAAATTCGAATCATTTCTCGAGAATAATGAAATTAATAACTACCCATGTAATTCAACACCTCTCCAAAATTCTAACATGCTTGGCACAGAAATAAAATTCCATTCACGCCCCACTTTTTTCTTTCATTTCTTCATATAGTTTATTTAACCCTATATTTATCCTTTTTTTCTCCCTTACTTATGTGGTCAAAACGTCACTCATGTCGAATAGAACATTTATTCTACATTTCGAAAATTGAAATTAATACCGACTGAACCTTTGACTCTTCCGAAACGTTTTTTTTAATTATGTATTACACTGTTTAAATCTTATTTCTTTCTCTTTTCCCCTATTTTATTATTACTATTATGATTATTAATTAATTAATTAACACGTTCTTTCTTTTATTAATCATTCTTTCAATAGACCCCACAAGCAAAGATTCCACCTCCCCATTCTGCAAAAAAAAAAAAAAAATACATGTCAAAGAACAAGAGAATTCTGCCAATACCGTTTGACAACACATCAATTACATAAAAATAATAAATTAAAAAATACAAAAATATTCCATAAGCAATCACAAAGTCCCATCTTACTAATAACAAAATTCCAATTAACAAAACACAGATTCGTAGAAACCCATTTGACCACGTCATCAACTAGGGCGGCTGCATTGTGCATCATCTTTTACCATTCCACAGAATTCAAAATTAAAGAAAAAAAATACCTAGACATTTATAATTAAAATACAGTCGTTTCTAAAATAAAATAAAACGACTCACTTATAAAGTCTCAGATAATCCTAACACTCGATGGAACTAAAATTGTCCATGTCAGAAAAAAAAATTCCTAAGAAATAAAATCGTACAATTAGTGAAAAAAAGGGGAAAAATCACATTTCAGAACCTATCCATTGTTTTTCATCAAAAGTACATATTGTTTTTCATTAAAAGTTACACTTAGTTCACAGTTTAAAAATGACACAAAATATTCATAACACATATTTGTGATTGACGTGTTTATCTTTTTGGTAAAGGCTCATTACAGTCATATGTTCTATTTCTTTTTTTGTTTCTGGTTTGCTCACTGGCTGTTGTTAAAAATTTACAGAATAAGGCCATTCTTTGTTTTTCCCTTCTAATTTTGACATTAAGTGATATTTTTCTTCGTTCATAACGAGCTAATTCCCAATACGATAAACATTTTTTTAAAACTATTTTCTATATATAAAGTTTTACATCTGTGTGTCTGTATGTCTTCCTTTTCTTTCTTCGTGAACAGGTTGTACGTGTGTATTGCTGTTCTTTTTTTTTCTTAATTATTTTTCTAATTCGCCTTATGTTTTAATGGACCCTACGTTGTGTGTGTGTGTTGATTTTTATTTTTTTCTACTGTTCTTTCTTTTTCTTTTTTTTCCATACATTTTATTGTTTTTCTTGTCCTCTTTTTTTCTTTTTTTTTCCCGTGGAAAACCGTAGTCCCTTTTTTCTTCTTTTTTTCCTTTTAAACCCACCCTTGCTAGGTGGTCTGGTATTTTACGGCACCAAATTACCGATATGTTACATATTCAATTCATTGAGGAGCATCATTTACGTTTTCTATATAACATAAGAAGATTCCGTGTGCATATGATTGTCTCTAATATAAATGGTTGTGTGTTTGATTATCATAAAGGGAATCGTGTGTGTGACATGTAATTTCTGAACCTACCTCTGCTTCTTCAAAACGGACCATCTGGAAATTTCTCATCCTGGAGGGAGACTTGATACCTGTTTGACGAAGATTTATCACTCCAAGACGATGAATGTGTTTTATAGTTTTTTATTTCACTTTCCCCAGAGGTCCTGTAGCAGGTGGAAGTGAAATCTGCTTGTGTTGGTTCTTCTTCACACACGTCAGCGTTCGTCTCCCCCCTCCCCAGTTAAGAGGGGGAGACCACGGAAAAACGTCCGTCTTCTTCAAAGCTCAAATCGAATCTCCAGATCTAGCCAACCTGCCTGACCACGTCACATATACGTAATCTGGTCAGCTGACCTCCGGTTCTGGTAAACGTGTCTACCTCCACGTTTACTCATCTCTCTCTCTCTCTCTCTCTCTCTCTCTCTCTCTCTCTCTCTCTCTCTGTAACATTCCTTCCCCTTTTTTTATCAAAATGCATGGTGAAGGCATACATTTTCTACTTCCCACATTTACTAAGAATGGGATATATATGCTCACCCCACTGGCAAAGAAAACTGTCATACCTTTATTCAATATACTAAGTAAAATAATATCAACAAATAATACCATGTGGCGCTAATCCTTGCGCCCTCGAAGGTCAACAACTCCCTGTGACCCCATGGTCTCTTCATAATTTAAATCAGAATTTCAGGAGCATCCTTTACTCCCGTCGACACTACGTGTGATCGATAAATTCTCGGCAATCAACCGAATAATAAAATCGAGGTCCATCTGTCTCTTCAAAACGGACTATCATCGTCCTTGGCTTTACAGATCAGCTTTTCTTCCCATAGGTAGCACACAAAAAAATTTTCCATCCCAAGCCTTATCCTATTCATCATAAGCCTACTCTTATCACTAGTATTTTGTGGGAAACAAAAACCTCTAAACATTCCATATGGTGGGTAGCCTTCTATTTTCCTAAGTACTTGCATACATATTTCATTCATCTTCTCTTGAGCGATTCGTAACATAATGGCCACGTCAGTCATTGCACCCCCTCTGCCCCTTACACCATGTCAGAGGGCATTTCATTTGTTCCCTGAAGTTGATTACAACTAGATCCGCTCACGCTGGACAGAATACATTCCGTTTACTGCTATGTCAGAAAAAAACTTTTTTTTCCAAAGTCGGTAAGCGCAACCTGCCTTGAAGACACATAGCTTCACGAAAAACATCGGATTTCCACACATGAAGTACTCAAACTTGCTCCATGTTGATTCTACTTGAAATCAGTAGAAATCACGATAAAAAAATAAAATTCGAATCATTTCTCGAGAATAATGAAATTAATAACTACCCATGTAATTCAACACCTCTCCAAAATTCTAACATGCTTGGCACAGAAATAAAATTCCATTCACGCCCCACTTTTTTCTTTCATTTCTTCATATAGTTTATTTAACCCTATATTTATCCTTTTTTTCTCCCTTACTTATGTGGTCAAAACGTCACTCATGTCGAATAGAACATTTATTCTACATTTCGAAAATTGAAATTAATACCGACTGAACCTTTGACTCTTCCGAAACGTTTTTTTTAATTATGTATTACACTGTTTAAATCTTATTTCTTTCTCTTTTCCCCTATTTTATTATTACTATTATGATTATTAATTAATTAATTAACACGTTCTTTCTTTTATTAATCATTCTTTCAATAGACCCCACAAGCAAAGATTCCACCTCCCCATTCTGCAAAAAAAAAAAAAAATACATGTCAAAGAACAAGAGAATTCTGCCAATACCGTTTGACAACACATCAATTGCATAAAAATAATAAATTAAAAAATACAAAAATATTCCATAAGCAATCACAAAGTCCCATCTTACTAATAACAAAATTCCAATTAACAAAACACAGATTCGTAGAAACCCATTTGACCACGTCATCAACTAGGGCGGCTGCATTGTGCATCATCTTTTACCATTCCACAGAATTCAAAATTAAAGAAAAAAAATACCTAGACATTTATAATTAAAATACAGTCGTTTCTAAAATAAAATAAAACGACTCACTTATAAAGTCTCAGATAATCCTAACACTCGATGGAACTAAAATTGTCCATGTCAGAAAAAAAAAATTCCTAAGAAATAAAATCGTACAATTAGTGAAAAAAAGGGGAAAAATCACATTTCAGAACCTATCCATTGTTTTTCATCAAAAGTACATATTGTTTTTCATTAAAAGTTACACTTAGTTCACAGTTTAAAAATGACACAAAATATTCATAACACATATTTGTGATTGACGTGTTTATCTTTTTGGTAAAGGCTCATTACAGTCATATGTTCTATTTCTTTTTTTGTTTCTGGTTTGCTCACTGGCTGTTGTTAAAAATTTACAGAATAAGGCCATTCTTTGTTTTTCCCTTCTAATTTTGACATTAAGTGATATTTTTCTTCGTTCATAACGAGCTAATTCCCAATACGATAAACATTTTTTTAAAACTATTTTCTATATATAAAGTTTTACATCTGTGTGTCTGTATGTCTTCCTTTTCTTTCTTCGTGAACAGGTTGTACGTGTGTATTGCTTTTCTTTTTTTTTCTTAATTATTTTTCTAATTCGCCTTATGTTTTAATGGACCCTACGTTGTGTGTGTGTGTTGATTTGTATTTTTTTCTACTGTTCTTTCTTTTTCTTTTTTTTCCATACATTTTATTGTTTTTCTTGTTCTCTTTTTTTCTTTTTTTTTCCCGTGGAAAACCGTAGTCCCTTTTTTCTTCTTTTTTTCCTTTTAAACCCACCCTTGCTAGGTGGCCTGGTATTTTACGGCACCAAATTACCGATATGTTATATATTCAATTCATTGAGGAGCATCATTTACGTTTTCTATATAACATAAGAAGATTCCGTGTGCATATGATTGTCTCTAATATAAATGGTTGTGTGTTTGATTATCATAAAGGGAATCGTGTGTGTGACATGTAATTTCTGAACCTACCTCTGCTTCTTCAAAACGGACCATCTGGAAATTTCTCATCCTGGAGGGAGACTTGATACCTGTTTGACGAAGATTTATCACTCCAAGACGATGAATGTGTTTTATAGTTTTTTATTTCACTTTCCCCAAAGGTCCTGCAGCAGGTGGAAGTGAAATCTGCTTGTGTGGGTTCTTCTTCACACACGTCAGCGTTCGTCTCCCCCCTCCCCAGTTAAGAGGGGGAGACCACGGAAAAACGTCCATCTTATTCAAAGCTCAAATCAAATCTCCAGATCTAGCCAACCTGCCTGACCACGTCACATATACGTAATCTGGTCAGCTGACCTCCGGTTCTGGTAAACGTGTCTACCTCCACGTTTACTCATCTCTCTCTCTCTCTCTCTCTCTCTCTCTCTCTCTCTCTGTAACATTCCTTCCCCTTTTTTATCAAAATGTATGGCGAAGGCATACATTTTCTACTTCCCACATTTACTAAGAATGGGATATATATGCTCACCCCACTGGCAAAGAAAACTGTCATACCTTTATTCAATATACTAAGTAAAATAATATCAACAAATAATACCATGTGGCGCTAATCCTTGCGCCCTCGAAGGTCAACAACTCCCTGTGACCCCATGGTCTCTTCATAATTTAAATCAGAATTTCAGGAGCATCCTTTACTCCCGTCGACACTACGCGTGATCGATAAATTCTCGGCAATCAACCGAATAATAAAATCGAGGTCCATCTGTCTCTTCAAAACGGACTATCATCGTCCTTGGCTTTACAGATCAGCTTTTCTTCCCATAGGTAGCACACAAAAAAATTTTCCATCCCAAGCCTTATCCTATTCATCATAAGCCTACTCTTATCACTAGTATTTTGTGGAAAACAAAAAAACCTCTAAACATTCCATATGGTGGGTAACCTTCTATTTTCCTAAGTACTTGCATACATATTTCATTCATCTTCTCTTGAGCGATTCGTAACATAATGGCCACGTCAGCCATTGCACCCCCTCTGCCCCTTACACCATGTCAGAGGGCATTTCATTTGTTCCCTGAAGTTGATTACAACTAGATCCGCTCACGCTGGACAGAATACATTCCGTTTACTGCTATGTCAGAAAAAACTTTTTTTTCCAAAGTCGGTAAGCGCAACCTGTCTTTAAGACACATAGCTTCACGGAAAACATCGGATTTCCACACATGAAGTACTCAAACTTGCTCCATGTTGATTCTACTTGAAATCAGTAGAAATCACGATAAAAAAATAAAATTCGAATCATTTCTCGAGAATAATGAAATTAATAACTACCCATGTAATTCAACACCTCTCCAAAATTCTAACATGCTTGGCACAGAAATAAAATTCCATTCACGCCCCACTTTTTTCTTTCATTTCTTCATATAGTTTATTTAACCCTATATTTATCCTTTTTTTTCTCCCTTACTTATGTGGTCAAAACGTCACTCATGTCGAATAGAACATTTATTCTACATTTCGAAAATTGAAATTAATACCGACTGAACCTTTGACTCTTCCGAAACGTTTTTTTTTGATTATGTATTACACTGTTTAAATCTTATTTCTTTCTCTTTTCCCCTATTTTATTATTACTATTATGATTATTAATTAATTAATTAACACGTTCTTTCTTTTATTAACCATTCTTTCAATAGACCCCACGAGCAAAGATTCCACCTCCCCATTCTGCAAAAAAAAAAAAAAAAATACATGTCAAAGAACAAGAAAATTCTGCCAATACCGTTTGACAACACATCAATTACATAAAAATAATAAATTAAAAAATACAAAAATATTCCATAAGCAATCACAAAGTCCCATCTTACTAATAACAAAATTCCAATTAACAAAACACAGATTCGTAGAAACCCATTTGACCACGTCATCAACTAGGGCGGCTGCATTGTGCATCATCTTTTACCATTCCACAGAATTCAAAATTAAAGAAAAAAAAATACCTAGACATTTATAATTAAAATACAGTCGTTTCTAAAATAAAATAAAACGACTCACTTATAAAGTCTCAGATAATCCTAACACTCGATGGAACTAAAATTGTCCATGTCAGAAAAAAAAATTCCTAAGAAATAAAATCGTACAATTAGTGAAAAAAGGGGAAAAATCACATTTCAGAACCTATCCATTGTTTTTCATCAAAAGTACATATTGTTTTTCATTAAAAGTTACACTTAGTTCACAGTTTAAAAATGACACAAAATATTCATAACACATATTTGTGATTGACGTGTTTATCTTTTTGGTAAAGGCTCATTACAGTCATATGTTCTATTTCTTTTTTTCTTTCTGGTTTGCTCACTGGCTGTTGTTAAAAATTTACAGAATAAGGCCATTCTTTGTTTTTCCCTTCTAATTTTGACATTAAGTTATATTTTTCTTCGTTCATAACGAGCTAATTCCCAATACGATAAACATTTTTTTAAAACTATTTTCTATATATAAAGTTTTACATCTGTGTGTCTGTATGTCTTCCTTTTCTTTCTTCGTGAACAGGTTGTACGTGTGTATTGCTTTTCTTTTTTTTTCTTAATTATTTTTCTAATTCGCCTTATGTTTTAATGGACCCTACGTTGTGTGTGTGTGTTGATTTGTATTTTTTTCTACTGTTCTTTCTTTTTCTTTTTTTTCCATACATTTTATTGTTTTTCTTGTTCTCTTTTTTTCTTTTTTTTTCCCGTGGAAAACCGTAGTCCCTTTTTTCTTCTTTTTTTCCTTTTAAACCCACCCTTGCTAGGTGGTCTGGTATTTTACGGCACCAAATTACCGATATGTTATATATTCAATTCATTGAGGAGCATCATTTACGTTTTCTATATAACATAAGAAGATTCAGTGTGCATATGATTGTCTCTAATATAAATGGTTGTGTGTTTGATTATCATAAAGGGAATCGTGTGTGTGACATGTAATTTCTGAACCTACCTCTGCTTCTTCAAAACGGACCATCTGGAAATTTCTCATCCTGGAGGGAGACTTGATACCTGTTTGACGAAGATTTATCACTCCAAGACGATGAATGTGTTTTATAGTTTTTTATTTCACTTTCCCCAGAGGTCCTGCAGCAGGTGGAAGTGAAATCTGCTTGTGTGGGTTCTTCTTCACACACGTCAGCGTTCGTCTCCCCCCTCCCCAGTTAAGAGGGGGAGACCACGGAAAAACGTCCATCTTATTCAAAGCTCAAATCAAATCTCCAGATCTAGCCAACCTGCCTGACCACGTCACATATACGTAATCTGGTCAGCTGACCTCCGGTTCTGGTAAACGTGTCTACCTCCACGTTTACTCATCTCTCTCTCTCTCTCTCTCTCTCTCTCTCTCTCTCTCTCTCTGTAACATTCCTTCCCCTTTTTTATCAAAATGTATGGCGAAGGCATACATTTTCTACTTCCCACATTTACTAAGAATGGGATATATATGCTCACCCCACTGGCAAAGAAAACTGTCATACCTTTATTCAATATACTAAGTAAAATAATATCAACAAATAATACCATGTGGCGCTAATCCTTGCGCCCTCGAAGGTCAACAACTCCCTGTGACCCCATGGTCTCTTCATAATTTAAATCAGAATTTCAGGAGCATCCTTTACTCCCGTCGACACTACGCGTGATCGATAAATTCTCGGCAATCAACCGAATAATAAAATCGAGGTCCATCTGTCTCTTCAAAACGGACTATCATCGTCCTTGGCTTTACAGATCAGCTTTTCTTTCCATAGGTAGCACACAAAAAAATTTTCCATCCCAAGCCTTATCCTATTCATCATAAGCCTACTCTTATCACTAGTATTTTGTGGAAAACAAAAAAACCTCTAAACATTCGTTATGGTGGGTAGCCTTCTATTTTCCTAAGTACTTGCATACATATTTCATTCATCTTCTCTTGAGCGATTCGTAACATAATGGCCACGTCAGCCATTGCACCCCCTCTGCCCCTTACACCATGTCAGAGGGCATTTCATTTGTTCCCTGAAGTTGATTACAACTAGATCCGCTCACGCTGGACAGAATACATTCCGTTTACTGCTATGTCAGAAAAAACTTTTTTTTTTCCAAAGTCGGTAAGCGCAACCTGCCTTTAAGACACATAGCTTCACGGAAAACATCGGATTTCCACACATGAAGTACTCAAACTTGCTCCATGTTGATTCTACTTGAAATCAGTAGAAATCACGATAAAAAAATAAAATTCGAATCATTTCTCGAGAATAATGAAATTAATAACTACCCATGTAATTCAACACCTCTCCAAAATTCTAACATGCTTGGCACAAAAATAAAATTCCATTCACGCCCCACTTTTTTCTTTCATTTCTTCATATAGTTTATTTAACCCTATATTTATCCTTTTTTTCTCCCTTACTTATGTGGTCAAAACGTCACTCATGTCGAATAGAACATTTATTCTACATTTCGAAAATTGAAATTAATACCGACTGAACCTTTGACTCTTCTGAAACGTTTTTTTTAATTATGTATTACACTGTTTAAATCTTATTTCTTTCTCTTTTCCCCTATTTTATTATTACTATTATGATTATTAATTAATTAATTAACACGTTCTTTCTTTTATTAATCATTCTTTCAATATACTCCACAAGCAAAGATTTCACCTCCCCATTCTGCGAAAAAAAATACATGTCAAAGAACAAGAAAATTCTGCCAATACCGTTTGACAACACATCAATTACATAAAAATAATAAATTAAAAAATACAAAAATATCCTATAAGTAATCACAAAGTCCCATCTCACTAACAACAAAATTCCAAATAACAAAACACAGATTCGTGGAAACCCATTTGACCACGTCATCAACTAGGTCGGCTGCATAGTGCATCATCTTTTACCATTCCACAGAATTGCAAATTAAAGAAAAATCACAGTCGTTTACAAAAAATACCTAGACATTTACAATTAAAATACAGTCGTTTCTAAAATAAAATAAAACGACTCACTTATAAAGTCTCAGACAATCCTAACACTCGATCGAACTAAAATTGTCCATGTCAGAAAAAAATTCCTTAGAAAAAAAATCGTACAATTAGTGAAAAAAGGAAATAAAAATCACATTTCAGAACCTATCCATTGTTTTTCATCAAAAGTACATATTGTTTTTCCTTAAAAGTTACGCTTTGTTCACAGTTTAAAAATGACACAAAAATATTCATAACACATCTTTGTGATTGACGTGTTTATCTTTTTGGTAAGCTGAAAGGCTCATTTTTTGTTTTTCCCTTCTAACTTTTACATTAAGTGATATTTTTCTTCGTTCATAACGAGCTAATTCCTAATACGATAAACATTTTTTTTAACTATTTTCTATATATAAAGTTTTACATCTGTGTGTCTGTATGTCTTCCTTTTCTTTCTTCGTGAAAAGGTTGTACGTGTGTATTGCTTTTCTTTTTTTTTCTTTTTTTTTCTTATTATTTTTCTAATTCGCCTAATGTTTTAATGGACCCTATGTTGTGTGTGTGTTGATTTGTATTTTTTTCTACTGTTCTTTCTTTTTCTTTTTTTTCCATACATTTTATTGTTTTTCTTGTCCTCTTTTTGTTCTTCTTTTTTTCCCCGTGGCAACTGTATTCCTTTTTTTTCTACTTTTTTTCCTTTTAAACCCACGCTTGCTAGGTGGTCTCGTCAATTACGGCATCAGATTGAATATGTTATATATTCGTTATCATCGAGGTTATCCTTGAGGGGCACTTTTTACGTTTGGGTGTATACACTGTATAATATCAAAGATTCTGTGTGCGTATGATTGTCTCTATTTATAAA
The DNA here is from genome assembly GCF_053919585.1 of Euprymna scolopes. Classification (NCBI taxonomy): domain Eukaryota; kingdom Metazoa; phylum Mollusca; class Cephalopoda; order Sepiida; family Sepiolidae; genus Euprymna; species Euprymna scolopes. The sequence continues at coordinate 210,796,527 of NC_136527.1, read as the reverse complement.
TGGTTGTGTGTTTGATTATCATAAAGGGAATCGTGTGTGTGACATGTAATTTCTGAACCTACCTCTGCTTCTTCAAAACGGACCATCTGGAAATTTCTCATCCTGGAGGGAGACTTGATACCTTTTTGACGAAGATTTATCACTCCAAGACGATGAATGTGTTTTATAGTCTTTTATTTCACTTTCTCCAGAGGTCCTGGAGCAGGTGGAAGTGAAATCTGCTTGTGTGGGTTCTTCTTCACACACGTCAGCGTTCGTCTCCCCCCTCCCCAGTTAAGAGGGGGAGACCACGGAAAAACGTCCATCTTCTTCAAAGCTCAAATCAAATCTCCAGATCTAGCCAACCTGCCTGACCACGTCACATATACGTAATCTTGTCAGCTGACCTCCGGTTCTGGTAAACGTGTCTACCTCCACGTTTACTCATCTCTCTCTCTCTCTCTCTCTCTCTCTCTCTCTCTCTCTGTAACATTCCTTCCCCTTTTTTATCAAAATGTATGGCGAAAAAACGTCCGTCTTCTTCTAAGCTCAAATCAAATCTCACCGATCTGCTGATCACGTCATACATACGTAATTTGGTCAGCTGACCTTCGGTTCTGGTAAACGTGTCTACCTCCACGTTTACTCTCCTCTCTCTCTCTCTCTTTCTCTTTCTTTCTCTCTCTCTCTCTCTGTAACAGAGGGAGCCAACCTTCATTGCAGCAGCCTTGGCAATGCTCTCAATGTATCTATTCCAGTTCATATTCCCTGTAAACGTTAGGCCGAGGAGTTTAAAAGAAGTACTTTCAGGCAATGTGTTCTTGGCCACTGCTATTGGTGGTAGAGAAGGTTTCGTGTAGTTATTGAAGGAAACAAGCTTAGTCTTAGCAGCATTGAATGTGACCAACCATTTTTGTCCCCATTTCTACTACAAATTGGAGGTCATCCTCTAGTGTTTCTGCCATTTCCTTGGATATGTGTTCATTTGTTTTTCCCTCATATCTGTTATAGAGAGTGGTGTCATCGGCAAATATACCCATCTCCGAAACAATTTTATCAGGGAGGTCGTTTATGAATATCAGGAATAATAGAGGTCCAAGGATAGACCCCTGAGGTACTCCCGCATTTATGTCATATTGTTTGGATGTACGACTGTCGAGGACAACTTTGATTTTTCTATTAGTTAAGAATGATTTAATTACATTATGAATTCTTCCAGTGATTCCATATGATGTAATTTTCCTTAGAAGACCATCGTGCCATACCCTGTAAAAAGCCTTAGATATATTAAGAGCCACTGCTCTACCCTCCCCTGTTTTATCCCATGAACGGTATATACGTTCAGAAACTACAGTTAAGATATCTGCTGTTGAACGGGCTTGCCTGAATCCATATTGTTTGTCAGTCAGGAGTTTAGCAGCTGTTAGGTGCTGGACTAGGGCTTGATTAACTAAGGACTCATATATTTTGGCGAAAAGCGGGAGGAGGCTAATGGGGCGATAATTTAGTGGGTCAGTTCTTTCACCAGAATTCTTGAAGACTGGTACCACAGAGGCGGTTTTCCAGCAGTCAGGAAAACAAGATTCGTTAAGGCATTTATTGTAAAGTTTGGACAGAACTGGAGCAACCTCGGCAGAGCATTTTTTTAATAGCACAGCCGGGATGAGATCTGGTCCACATGCTTTTGAGGTGTCTAGGTGTTTTATAACAGCATGTACCTGAGAAGGGGTGATTTTCAAATCGTCTAGTGTGGCGTCTGTTCGCAGAGGAAAATCAGGGAGTGAGTGGTGTACCGAGTTCAGTGTGGAGTTTGAGGCAAACCGACTGGCAAGCAGATTAGCCTTGTCAGTTGCCGTGCAAGCAACCTCATGATTGTTTGTTAGTGGGGGAATAGTTGACTGTCCATTATTAACTACGCTGTTGTAGATTTTCCAAAAATCCCGGGTTCCTAATTTCTGTGCTTCGATGCGCTTTCTGGTGGTTTCAGAGTAATCTGTCTTAGCTGTCTCTATCACTCTCTTACAATTATTTCTAGCTTCTATAAACTTCTGTTTATTTGAGCTGGACTTATGTCGGTTGAATCTGCGGAACGCATGCTGCCTTTGACATATGACAGCTGCACAAGCAGAAGTAAACCATTGGGGAGAGTGGGGCTTGCTATAGAATTTCCGTGCGGGAACATGTGCTTCAATAGCAGTTTTGAACCATTCAGTTGTCTCATTTGCACACTGTTCCGCTGGAAGAGTAAAGATATTTTGCCATGGGGCATCTCTGATGAGCTCCCTGATGGCTTCCCAATCAGCCTTTTTGTAATACCTCGTTGTTTTGAGTAGTGGGTCTTCAGTTTTAGGGCGAGAATTTAGGCTGATTTCTACCATTATCACAGCATTATCAGCATTCCCGAGTGGGCTGTGAGCATTTGTTGTACAGTCATTGGGAACCGTTGTCAGAAAGAGATCTAGAAGTGAGGCAGGTTGATCGTGCTGGTCTGGGAAACGTGTCGGAAATGTAACCAACTGAGATAGGGAATGGGATATAGAGAAGCTATGTGTTGCGCTACCAACTACGTCTGTGTGATTTGAGAATCCTAGCCAGTTACTGTGGTGGACATTGAAGTCACCAAATACATGTATTTGTGCGCTAGTATCGAGGGAGAGTGCTATATCTCTGCTGTCTGAGACTTTGTTTATTAGGGTACAGTCTTGGTTTGAGGGAGAGCGGTAGAGAAAATACAACTAGCTAATATTGTGTTGCATATTAATTCTGAAGCACATAAAGGCCTGGTCCTCTGATTCTAGTTTTATTTCTCTAGTTAGGGGGAGGGTGTTTCGAATATAGACTCCAAGTCCATGCATATGTCTGTCCGAGTCCTTACGGTAGAGTGGGAGATAACCAGGCATGTAAAGTGGTTAGAGAGAATGGAGGAGTGAAGGTTAGTTTCACTTAATGCTAAGATATCCGGGGTGTTTACAAGGAGAAATGACTCAACATCATCTAAGTTAGTTCTAAGCCCGCGGATATTAGTAAATTCAAGCCTCAAGGGAGGAGGCAGGTTGGTTTTCTTTGAGTTTGGTCCTGGTTTAAACGTAACTTTTGCTTGAGCTGTCATTTCATTTTATTTTATTTAAAAGTTTCAGTTAGGGTGGGTGAGTGAGGGGGTGCTACACAAGTAGTTGTGCAGAATACCAGACATGCAATACAAGAAGACCATCAGCTGTCCTCTCCCACAGGATTGTGGCCTCAGGAAAGCCCACCGGGGATGAGTGCAGGGTCGCTTTCCATGCGCGACATGGCACTACAAACATCCCGATATTTTACAACTGTTGATGGAGCAGCCGCTCTAAGCGCTAACAAAGAGGTAGAGCTCCTGTACTATCAGTCGGAAACAGCAGCCAGGAACTGTCAATCCGGTACCCTCAATCCATTAGGAAAAGCCAGCCCAGTCCAACTGCACCGACATATATGGCACTGAAGCACCCCACTGTGTCCAGTTTAGGGGGATGGGATGTGGCGGGAGTAGGGAAAAGCGGCGTTCATTGCCCTAGTCAGGAAACAAATTCAACCACTGGGTAATTCAGACGAGTCCCTGTGATAGTACCTCTACGCCTGGCCAATAGGTAAAGAAGGAGTATTAAAGCCGGCCGATAGACAGAGTCTATCTCCTTCTTAAGCAGTTTAGGTTTGCCAACCGGTGATTTGTTTGAGTCACTAGCTCTAGGAAGGTTGTCGTCCAGGACTGAAGAAGCCTCCCTCCCCTAGGTTTAGTTTCAGAGTTTTCCTTCTCCTAGACGGATGACCTGGGAAGACCTACGGGTCCATCAGCTCCGAGGGGGTTCGCCCCGTGCCTGGGTCCTAATCCAGGTATTTCTGCGACCCCGCATGGGTAGTTAATATTTATTGGTTATTTAGGTTAATATCTCCTGAAAAAAATCGGGCATTTAGGTTAGCCTCTACAGAAGATTTTCATTCCTCAAACGTGGTTAAAAAAGGGCATTTTTATGCTTTCCATTTCCATTTTTACTGGGAGAGGGTATAGGTAAAAATTCATGCAGTGGAAGCAGTTAAATTTGCTACAGTATTGGATCGAGAGAGACGAGTTTATGTATGGTTTGATATAGTTTTGTAAGTTTAGGAATGTATGGTTAGATATGGTTTAGTAGGTTTAGGAATGTATGGTTAGATATGGTTTAGTAGGTTTAGGATTAGGATAAAGTGTTAGAGTATGATTTACTTGCTATTAGAAATTCTGATTTGGTGCCCAAACCGGATATTTAGTAAGACTGGATAAGATATGCTCAGTTTAGATACAATAGAACATTTGATATGGAGTACAGTTATACCTGATAGATATAGGTTATTGCATATTCTGTAAGTATAGTTAAATATAGATGGATGGATAAGTAGTATTGTATACGAATGCATGGAATTTTAGACAATTTGAGTAATTTGAGTAAGTTGCCTTTAGACTACAACGAAGGAGAATGACTTCGCCTTTCTCTTAATATCCGGAAGTTTTTATTTCAATGAGTACCGGTTTAGTTTGTGTAATAATTATTGCAATACTATCTCTTAACAAAGAGATATTAATGGTTGCTGTTCATTATAGATTATTTTAAGTCAATGTATAGGACTATGGCTAGTAAGTATTTACTTAGAAGCTTGGTTATGGGTTAGGAGTTATAATCAGGAGCATGCCTAGAAAATTTTAGGTGTTAATGGGTATCGATTTACGAGTCTATTAGGGTCAAGGGCGGAGAGCAAGGGCCCCTCTAAGTTACGTGAGACGGATTAGGTTTAGTAGCAACTTAGGAAATAGAGCAGTATGATTTGTTAGTGATCAGGAGAAAGAGAATTTAAGTAAAAAATAAAAAGATTTGTCATGCAAAACAGACAAGGCAGTCATCTTGGAGGTAAAGTATCTATAGGAGGTACTTAGTATACAAGCAGCAGTATTTTGCAGTTTCGAGAGGAGTTTTAGGTACAATAGATTCATGGTTTATTTGTACAAGTCCGTAGTCTAGGTGAGGGACGAAGCACTTCTAATATTGCAACTGGGTTTATCTTATTTTAAAAGTTGTTGAATAGAGTATTATTAGGTGTTCTACTTAGGGATAGAATGAAAATTTAAGGTAATATTCAGAGTGATATAAGCAATTTCATGAGGATTAGATATATGATCACTGGATGTTGAACTGCTCAGAAGAATTTTTGTATCTATTAAGGATGTCTTGGTGATATAAGATTTGAGAAATTAAGAGTCTGGGGATACAGAGAGTTTTGAGCTGATGAGGATTCAGTATAGGCGACTGTATATAGGTAGCAAAGGTGGTTTAGTTTAGTACGCACGTATTTTACATATTAAGTATACTGCTTCAGTTTTATCCTCTATCGTAAAGGAAAATCCGTTTGTATTTCGGTTGGCAATTTTGTCAAGAGAGGAAATTTAAAAACAGCTTATCTAATTGTTGATGATATCAGTTTATAGACAATAGTACAGACTGATAAATTGTTGTGTAAGACATAGGAGCCCCTCATCTTCGTATTTTGATGAAGTGATGGATCAAGAGCATAAGTTCGAAACAGGTGTCCGGAAAGGAAATGGCAGTGTACAAGGAGGGGGGGTTACTAATATCTTATTAACATTATTTTACTTTTTTTTTCTTAAAACAAATTTGCCTTTCGATGGCTGATTATATTAAGTATCGTACTTAAATAAAGCTTTCATGTCCTCTAAATAAATTAGCATAATTTCTTTTTTTACCGAGTTTGTCTTTACTATATTATTATTTAAGTGAGATGGCATTGTAAACTGCGAAATGGTCTATTTAAGTGGAGAAAAATTATCGGTTACAATATGCCTGGAAATGTAAATAGTAGTTGCTTTAATTACATGCGAAACAGTTAGGAATTTTACTTAGCTTTGTTTCCCCCCCCCCATCCATTAACGCCTTCTTTGATAGAGAAGTAGTTTAATGTTGTAAAACGATGCACCGGTTTCCGGATGTGAATATGATAGAGACTAGAAAAGGACACAAATCAATACTTTACAATCTACTGCTCACCGTGTAACTTGATCAAACGCTCTTTTATTTACATTGTATATTGTTTCAGGGGAAGGTAACGGTTCTGGGAGTTATATCCCTTTAATTGCAAACATTGGTCACCGCAGATACGAGAAAGGGGAAGGTAACTCTTCTGGGAGTTATGTCCCTTTTATTGCAACGAATGATATATTTATACTTGTAGCATATCTTTCGTTCTATTTGACCAGTGGCCTAAGATTAGTTGGGGCACTGCTGTTATATAACTTGCATCGGTAGGAGTAACCGTCTTTGTTCAATGGGTAAAATGTTAACTCTCGAACATAAACGTGAATAAACGAGACTTGGTCGGTCGGGTCATTTTAGGTCTCAACGATGATTTGTCTTGTCCTGTTGTTAATGATAGAAACGTAACAAAACAGGGTGTCAGAACAAGGGATTTACTAATAGTATTTTTTATAGGTAGTGATTTTTTGGAATTTATATCGATTTTTTATAATCGAAGTAAGTAACATTCCGTTGATTTTCTTCAAATCTTAAAAAAAAACGATTAAAAAAAATAAATATTGTATAATTTGCTATTAAATCTGTTATTTCTTTTAAATTTGGTCTTTGCTCCTTTAATTGAAAAAAAAATAGGGTTTGAGTTACATTTTTTAAGTAGTTATAAGCTGGTAATGATGGGAGGTCGAATTATTCAATTTTTTCACGCATTCTTAAGATCGGTTTCTGACACTGCTACAGCTGTGGTTTCCTAATTTTCTCACCATTCAGTGAGTGCGCATGCTCACCAGAAGATGACCACATTCGTTGGAAAAATGGACAAACTCGAAAATCTATTAATTGCTTCAGACATTAACGACAACAAAAAGGAAGGCTACTTTTCTTCATTATGCACTAAAGTTGTAGACATTTTTTTTACAATTTTACTGAAACGAATAGGCGCGACGACTATTACAGAAATTAAATTGCTTATATCAAACGAATACAAATAAAAAAAAAAGTCGTTTACCTATCATTTCCCCAGAACCCATCCCCCCCCCCAAAAAAAAACCACTTCATCCGAAAATGCCGAAGTTCAACTGCAAAGCCCGGACGTCAGTTTACACACGGACTACACTAAGCTACCACGTGCGATGTTAAAAATACCGAGAGTGAGATTCTAGCCCAAATTCGTCAGTCTCAACAGAGATATGTTTATCTTCTGAAGTTACAATAAATACTTACAGGAAAAACTTAACATTGAACCTAAGTTCAGTACGGGCGACGTACCATAGACATGAAACAAAAAGAACTAAAAACGCTTAACGGTAGCGATAGGTGTTTCAGAATTGGGGGTGAATTTTTGACACCCCTAACAAAAAACTGCGAATAAAATATTAAAAAAAACTCGCAATTTCTTTTTATAAAGTGGGTTGTTTATTTTCTTTATGAAATATACTTCTACAATAAACTCTTAAAGTCGTTTAAAAAATAATAGAAATATTATATTTTATTTTCAAAAACAGTGTTTACAGAGTGCCTGTGCGCCATTTTGTTTACGTCATAAAATCAATTGAATTTTACGAGTTAATTTTTTTTCAATTTTTTTCTCTTTAAAAATCTATCAAACATTTTCTATTTGCTCAATTTTAAGGATATTTTCAGGTTAAATGTGAAATGTTATGCTCTTTCCAATAAACCGAATATAATATTCTAGACAAGCGTTTTTTATTCAACCCCCCCATTTTGAAATGTCTATTAAAATGAAAATAATTAATTTTCTCACCTCAAATTTATATATCACAAATTTAAGATAAAAGATCAATAAATAAAATAAGCTAATTTAAAACAAAACAAAAACACAGTTATTTTCAAATTTACATGTAAAGTCCAAAGTTTAAAACTTTTTTTAACCACGTTGAAATTTTTTTATGTGAAACCTATACTCCACAGAAAGTTTCGTTTAATTACGATAATTATTTCTATTTCATTCAATTTTTTTAGAGGTTAAAAAAATACAATTCACTCCATAAAGGAGAAATAAAATGTCTTAAATCAAAACTCATGTATTTCTTTGAGAAAAGAAAAAAATCCTCGACTCGTTTTTTTTAAAAGGCAAACACACATAAGTAAAATGTGATTAGTTTTTACCTATGGTGGCACATATTTATTCGCGCACACCCCTAGAGGACTAATGCGAAGGTGCGGTGTTTATGTCATTCTGTCAATCCGTCTTTCCAAACAAGAACATACATCACTTTTGGCGTTTCGCTTACAACGTAACAATGCTTACGTAATAGCGGGGTTTTCAAATAGTTGTTAAAAAAATCTTTTATTTAAAAAATACATGGATTTTAAAATATAAATATGAATAAATTTTTAACAATGAAGAATGGAAGTACCCATTGAATAGTATTTTTATCAGTAAGTTATTTTTTTGAATTTATATATACATATATTTATCGAGGCAAGTTAAAATACGTTTATTTTCTTTAAATATTTTTTAAAGAAAACCGATTTTAAAAACACAAATATTGCATAATTTGCTATTAAACCCGTTATTTTGTAAAAATCTGGTCTTTGCTCTTTAATTGAAAACAAGGGGTTGACTTACATTTTTCAAGTAGTTATAAGCTTGGAAAGATAGGAGGTCGAATTATTCATTTTTTTCATGCATTTTTAATGTCGGTTTCTGACACACAGTAGCGATGATAACAACTGCCGCACCCCAAGAATACCATAAAAATATCAATAGCTGTGGTAAAGAAAACTGCTGTAGATGTCGACAGAAAAATAGCTGCCATTAATCCTCAAATACCCGTACATGTGGTAGACAAAAAAGATGGCGAACATCTTACTTGCCAATATTACGGATAATTTTCAACAGTCAACTTGTCCAGCACGAGATAAGAATATAAAGAAAGGGTAAATGTCGCAAATAGCTGATCGTAATTGGGTTGCCAGACTATAATAAATATTTGAAGCGAAACTGTGTGCGCGTGTGTGTGTGTGTGTGTGTGTTAAAAACACCAACAATATACTCAAGCACATGAATAAATAACAATAATCGCGTGAAATAAAATCAGAAGCCAGCTCCCAATCACATGACGACAAAAAAGGTTAAACCGGCAACACACTCTCCCTTTCTTCATAGTTCCTGCTGACAGCACTTCCCCCGTCATTGGAACGACGTGATAAACCATCCAAGATGGCTGTCTCCACATGTGATACACATTTTTACCTCATCCATACATGGACGCGCGCTCCAACTACGAACTTCAACAGAAGATGTATCCACTGAACACTTTTCATTAATGTTTCTACACAGTAACACTTTTAACTACTAACCAGTTTCCTTTTTTATTGCGTTTTTACCCCAAACAAACCAATTTTGATGTAGGGCTCAGTTCCACTTTCATGTAGGTTGGTTGGTTGTTTTTGTTTTACGGTATCAACCCTTTTTCAGGTTATTTAATGCCGAATCCAGTAATTCAGAAATTTTTTTTAATAAAATATATTTTTTTTCAAGTCGGTTTTTATTTAACCCAAAGTTGGGACCATAACAGGTACTACCACTCCGGGTCAGAGTGGATCTGGGAGCAATGGCAATTAAGGGGTGGCTCCACACTCCCCAAAGCCCGCAAACTGGGGCCTCACCATCGGATATATTTTAAGGTCATATCGAGGACCATTCGATGTAGGGGGCTACTATCTGTGACATAATTGCAGGGATACTGTGTAGGGAGTTGAGCAGCAATATGTTTGTTAACATAACACTTGTACGTCTGTATGTCAGTACAGTAAGGATGGCATGCACCCGGGAAGGAATTCCAAAGTCTGGCAGTTCTGGGGACGAAACCATTAGAGTAGAAGTATTTCTGATATATGGGGAGCTCTACTGTGAAAGGGTGGGATTTTGCTGTTTGACGGGGATATTTACGTCGAGGGTACAAGGGCTTGCAGTTCGTCAAAGCATATACCATTAAGATACTTCTTACACGCGCAGAGGGATGCAGCATTTCCTCGGTGGGATAGAGGCTGAATCTAGCTGAAACGTAGGAACCTATTAGGTTGGCGGCTCTCCTTTGAACCCTTCTAGGAGTAAGAAACTAGTAGTAGATTCACCACCCCAAATACTCCATACATGGACGAATTGTGACCGTGTAGATTTACAGGATACATTTAGGTTTAAGTATATTTATAGCATGGTAAAGAGAGCCTAGCTTCCTTGGAGCAGCTGCGGCAATACCCTTGATGTATCTGTTCGAGCTCAGGTTCCCTTTGAACGTTAAGCCGAAGAGTTCGAACAAATTACTTTCAGGCAATGTCTCATCAGTCACAACTATTAATGGGTGAAAAGGCTTCTTGTAATCATAAAAGAAAAGAAGCTTAGTCTTGCAAGCATTGAATGTTACTATCCATTTTTGTCCCCACTACAGTCTGGAGGTCTTCCTCTAGGATTTTCGACATTGACGTAGATATGTGTTCGTACATTTTCCCTACGTGCCATTATAGAGCGTGGTGTTATATACGCATTCCAAAAACAATTTTATCATGGATGTCCTTTATGATTACCACGAATAATAAAGATCGACCCTTGAGGTACAGCCCCATTTGCATCATATTGTTCGGACGACCTCGATTCCTCTCTTATGTAAAAAGGATTTAATTATGTTAAGTATTCGTCCAATGATTCCATATGATCAGATTTTCCTGAGGAGAGCCTTGTGCCATACTCTGTCAAAAGACTTAGATATATCTAGGGATACCACCCTACCTTCCCTGCTTTATCTAGTGCATGGTAAATACGTTCAGAGATTACAGTTAAGATATCAGCAGTAAAACAGGCTTGCCTAAATCCATATTGTTCGTCTCACTCTAAAGTGGTGGGCAAGGGCTTGATCAATTGTGGACTCATATTTTGGCGAAAAGAGGGAGGGGATGAATGTGGCAATAATTTATTGGGCCAGTTCTTTCGTCAGAATTCTTGTGAACTGGTACCACAGAAGCAGGTTTCCTGCAGTCAGAAAAAGCAAAATTTGTTAAGGCATTTGTTAAAGAGTTTGAAGAGAACTAAAGCAATCTCAGCGGATCATTTCTTGAGAAGTAAAGCCGAAATGAGATCAGGTGCAAATGCTTTTGATTGTTGGATGTTGCTTAATATTTTTTTCAGAAATCTCGACTTCCTTATTTCTATCCTTCAATGCCTTTTCTGATGATTTCTCTTAGCTGTCGCTATTTCTTTTTTGCAAATATTTCTATAAACTTTTGTCTGTGTGTCCTGGACTTGTGTCAGATAAATCTGTGGCATGCATGACGCTTAAGCAATGGCAGCTACGCAAGTAGAAGTAAAGAGAGGGGTTTGCTATAGAACTTCTGTGTGCTTCAATTGCCGCTTTAAATCTGTGGCATGCATGCTGCCTAAGCAATGGCAGATGCCCAAGCTAAAGTATTTCATTGGAGATGTAGAGTTTGCTATAGAACTTCCGTGTGGGATCATTGATCTGCAAGAAGAGAACAGATTTTTACCCGATGGCTTTCCAATCAACTTTTTACTTTGCCGTTTTGAGTAATGTCTCTTCAGCTTTGTGTTGAGAGTTTAAAGTGATTTCTACCATAATCACCGCGTGATAAGCATTCCGACGTGGGCTATGGGCATTCCAAAGTAAGCTGTGTTATATCGAATTCATTTAAGTTTTATTCTAATGTTCCAGTAAGAATATTTTACTTGGTATAGTTTACAACGCTTATAATCGATTTTCATAATAAAGCAAATCTAAATTTATGCATTTTCATATTTATACATTACTAGCGGGGGTTACCCAGCGTTGCCCAGGTGTTTGGAGGTGTGTGTGTGTTAAAAAAAAACGTTGCGAAAGAGAAAAAGTTTTAGTAGGAAGGTAGGGTTGAACCCCGAAGCTTTGACGCGAAATTGAAACGAAAGGGGAAAAAGCCAGCCACGTAATTATATCGGCCACGAGGGGAAAGGATTGGATAAGCGTGTTAAGTTAAGGGTTAAAAGTGAGTCAAAGAGGTTTGATTGACAGGTGGTCATCGCGGGAGCATTACGATGACGTGGCCGTTTTTTATTTACTGCAGGACAGCTTTTTGGTGTTTGTTTACTTTGTTTCAATGCGGAGCAGTTTTGACTTCCCCAAGATGATGGGGGAAACCAGCTCCCCATTTAAACGCAAGCTCAAAATTAGTTTAGCTTTTATTATACGAAAAAGCCGAATTCACATGCGGCGGTCCAAATATTTAGATTTTCAAAGTTGGGCAAATTAAATAGACAGGCGGCCCCCGTTATTAACTCGTAGATATTATGATTTCAACGTGATATAAAAAAGTTGTAAGAACCCGCCGGAAAAAAAGCCTTTTGTAGACATACACAAAAATGCACACACACACACACACACACACACACACAAACACACAAGGTTGAAAAAATAAATACAAACTAAGTATATATTGAATATCTTTATGTAATGAAAACAAGGTTGAAAATAAAAATAAATACAAACTAAGTATATATTGAATATATTTATGTGATAAAAACAAAGGTTGAAAGTAAATACACCAAAACCAAAGTATATATTCTATATCTTTATGTGATAAAAACAAAGGTTGAACATAAATAAACCAAAACCAAAGTATATATTGAATATCTTTATGTGAGGAAAACGAAGTTGAAAACAAAAATAAATAAACAAAAATAAGTATATATTGAATATCCTTATGTAATGAAAACAAGGTTGAAAATACAAAATAAACAAAAAAATAAGTATATATTGAATATTTTTATATGATGAAAACAAGGTAAAAAAGCCAGAGCCAGGAATAACGTTTCTTAACGTTGAACTGATTTCCAATATGACACAATCTCTGCATAAACTCCCTACGTAATTTTTGGTTGAAGACGCTGGCATCACTACACAGTTTCAATCGACGTTTAATAAATTGTTTTCCTATCATGTTAAGATGAGAACAGTAATTGTATTCTTATGAGGTGTCTGTCAATGACAACATGAGCCTAACAGGAAGTAATTAGTGGCGAACTCCCCTGATGTATAAAGTATCAGCGATATATATATATATATATATATATATATATATATATATATATATATATTAAGTAATGTGATTTATAATTTAAAAATTTTAAAAATTTTTTAAATTTAAAAATCAAAATTTAATTAAATTAAAAATCAGTTTCATAAGAAGGAACAACAACAAAGTCAATTATCTGTACGATCGTTTCGGAAATCCGTGCTTTTTATTTGTGGTATACATGAAGTCACGTAGAACAATTATACATAGTTTTTTTTGTTAAGCACGGTCTCCTCATCAGCAAATTTAGGAGGATTTCTATTGAATTGAAAAGACACCAAAAATAAACCTAGCATTAAAAGTAAGGCAGATGAATCTTTTGGTTTTTCTTTTTTTGAAATCAGGAACTGTATTTAAAGTAGTCATTTAGATGTTTGCTATAGCTTTTTATTTTATTGAATTCTAATCTCCTTTAAATTATATATATATATATATATATATATATATGTATATATATATGTATATATATATATATATATATATATATATATATATATATATATATACGAGCAAACAGTAAATAAAACATGTTAAAAATACTTTGAAAGAGTTAAAAACATATTTAATCTGAAAAGGAAACACTAGATAAGTGGATAGTCCTTAATCCGTGGAGTTTCGAAGAAATACTTTCCTTCTCATCAGAGGGTAGGAATTAGCAAAATACGGGATCGGATTTTGCATGCAAAAGTATTTGATGAAACAACAAGTAAGGCAAAGATCTTACTTATCACAAAAAAAGTGAAGCAGAGGGAATATGGTGAAGAAAAAGTTGATTACATATATATATATATATATATATATATATATATATATATATCGCAGACATTTGCAGCTGGAAGAATAACTTTTCTTAATGCACACTACCATTATAATCCACTACGAACTTTAAACAATTTAACAATTTGTGAAAATAACATTGGTCATATTGGAAATATTCACCATCAAAATAACCTGGAACAAGAAAGGATGCTTTTATGGAAGCAACTTGTCGAGCGTCAGAAAGAAAACTTCGAATTAAGGAAATAGATTGTTTGCAGTCGTCCCAATATTATTTATGGACACCTGAGCTTGATACAAAGAGGTATGCAAATTGGAAGAAGTCAATCGACAGAAATTCCACTCCATGAATCAGTAACTAATGTCTTATCGAGAGTGTGGCCAAGACAAATTTTATTAATTATGGATTATTTAAACTATATGGTTGCCAGGCAGATGATGGGCTTTAAAATACCAAACACCAAAGAAGGTAGCATCAGAGCAGAAGTTCAGTTAAGTGACAAAAATACATTATGAAAGTTGCAAATTATCTAACTTGATTAGAGTAAACTTACGTGACCTCATAGTTTCAAACGTAATCCTGTTAGGCGTATAAACAGGACCCAGAGAACAACAACTAACGTGTAGTATCTGTTCCTGTTTTGAGGTCTTGTGTGTGCCATGATTCGGGTTATCATTATTCTGGCGAGAAAACGCAGTCGTTACTTGTCATGAAGTGCATTCTCCCATGCATTTACTTCTCCATTGAAATAAGTATTGTCAACGTGTCTTTCTCGATGATTTTTTATATGAGTGCCCCCTCCATTAAGTAGTTTTTTTTCCATATAAAACGTGTTAAATCTTCGCAGAATTGTAGCATTATTATTATTATTATCATTATTATTATTATCATTATTATTATTATCATTATTATTATTATCATTATTATTATTATTATCATTATTATTATTATCATTATTATTATTATTATCATTATTATCATTATTATTATTATTATCATTATTATTATTATTATTATCATTATTATTATTATTATTATTATTATTATTATCATTATTATTATTATTATTATTATTATGTTTAAAATTATCATTATTATTATTATTATTATTATTATTATTGCAAGTTAAATGCATGTTTTGCTTGTGGGAATGAAGTATAGTTTGTCTGTGTCTCATGAGTTGCATTATTCCATACATTATTTCCTCCTTCAAAATGAATGCTGATGTTCCATTAATGTTCACAAAGAGTCATAAATATTCGAATATTCCATTAAAGTTCTTTATCTCTCAAACACTGAGTTAGTAAATGAATTGAGAACATAATTTTCCTCTCCCAATTAACCATTTTTATACATTGTAGTATATTTTTCATTTTGGTCTCTTGGTCTTACTGGATTCCAGAACAAGAATTTATCTAGTCTGGTGGAGTACCCAGCTTTGTGCTGTTACTTGAGGTAACATCACTTGGAGAAAGTGCACCATTCCCTGTATAAGCTAATGGTGATTAGCCATAGTGAGGAGATCTTATTTGGGCAGAGAATACTATGTGATTTTGAATATTTGGTCAGGGTTTACTTCTATGGAAATGTATCCTCATACCAGGTTGTTCTGACAAACCCCTGTACAGAGAGATCTGAGACACTCGAAGATAGTGTCTAGTAGGCATTCAAGTTCTCAGTGTGAGTTTTCATATGTTTCAGTAAATTTGTTTTTTGAATAGCAGAATATTCACATATTTTACAAGCATATGGTTTTTCACCACTGTGAATTCTCATATGGGTTAGTAAATTTGATTTAACAGAACAAGAATATTCACAAATATCACAAGAATATGGCTTTTCCCCAGTATGAGTTCTAATATGTTTCACTAAACTTGATTTCGCAGAACAAGAATATGCACACATTCTACAAGAATATGGCTTTTCCCCAGTGTGAGTTCTAATATGTTTCACTAAATGTGATTTCCATAAACAAGAATATTCACACATATTACAAGTATATGGTTTTTCGCCAGTGTGAATTTTCTTATGCCTCACTAAATCGTGTTTCCTAGTAAAAGAATATCCACACACTCCACAAGAATATGGTTTCTCCCCAGTGTGAATTTTCATATGTGACTTAAAATATGATTTTCTAGAACATGAATAATCACACACTTCACATAAATATGTCTTTTTCTCTGTGTGAGTTTTCATATGTGTTATTAAATTTATTTCATCGGAACAAGTATATTCACATTTTTCACAAGAATATGAATTTTCTGCACTGTGAGTTTCTATAAGTGTTATTGAATTTGACTCATCAGAACAAATATATTCACATATTTCACGAGAATATGAATTTTCTGCACTGTGAGTTTCCATATGTGTTATGAAATCTGATTCATCAGAACAAGTATATTCACATATTTCACAAGAATATGCATTTTCTGCACTGTGAGTTTCCATATATGTTATTGAATTTGACTCATCAGAAGAAATATATTCACATATTTCACGAGAATATGAATTTTCTGCACTGTGAGTTTCCATATGTGTTATGAAATCTGATTCATCAGAACAAGTATATTCACATATTTCACAAGAATATGAATTTTCTGCACTGTGAGTTTCCATATATGTTATTGAATTTGACTCATCAGAAGAAATATATTCACATATTTCACGAGAATATGCACCTTCTGCACCGTGAGTTATTATATGTATTACTAAATTTGTTTTATTTGAACAAGTATATTCACATATTTCACAAGAATATGAATTTTCTGCACTGTGAGTTTCCATATGCGTTATGAAATCTGATTCATCACATATTTCACAAGAATGCATCTTAGCACCAGTAAATGTTTATAAAAATAATGATCAGTTCAAATACGTCTTTTCACCAGTAAATGTTTAGAAAAATAATGATCAGTTCAAATACGTCTTTTCACCAGTAAATGTTTAGAAAAATAATGATCAGTTCAAATACATCTTTTCGTCAGTTAATGTTTAGAAAAATAATGATCAGTTCAAATATCTCTTTTCATCAGTTAATGTTTAGAAAAATAATGATCAGTTAAAATACATCTGTTAACCAGTAAATGTTTATAAAAATGATCAGTTCAAATGCATCTTTTCACCAGTAAATGTTTATAAACATAATGATCAGTTCAAATCCATCTGTTGACCAGTAAACGTTTATAAAAATAATGATTAGTTCAAATACGTCTTTTCATCAGTAAATGTTTAGAAAAATAATGATTAGTTCAAATACCTCTTTTCATCAGTAAATGTTTAGAATAATAATCAGTTCAAATAAATATTTTCACCAGTAAATGTTTAGAATAATAATGATCAGTTCAAATACATCTTTTCACCAGTAAATATTTATAAAAATAATTAGTTCAAATGCATCTGTTTACCAGTAAATGTTTAGAAAAATAATTAGTTCAAATACATTTGTTGGCCAGTATATGTTTAGAAAAATAATGATCAGTTTAAATACAACACCAGTAAATGTTTAGAATAATAATGATCAGTTCAAATAATCTTTTCACCAGTAAATGTTTATAAAATGTTCAACGTCAGCAAAATTCTTCAACCATGAATATCTGCAAATAAAAATAAATTAAATTAATTTTTTTTGTATTTACATTAGTTTGTTTTATTTTAAATTGTAAAATATTTCTAAACTTTCAGACTTTAAATTAATTCATTTTTTATGTTTTAATTATTCAAATAAAAACTGTCTCCGTTTACATGGTATTCGTTATCGCACGTTAATATGTTTTACATTGAATGAGAATTTCAAACTGAGATTTGATTCATTCTTTTGACTGTCGTTATCATTTACATGAAATTGACTTTTGTTAGTGAACGTTTTCTATCCAAATAACGAAAGACTGGTTCACTTATACTTTGATACGTAGAGCTCTCAGGAGTGATACACCTAGCGGACTGTACTCTAAAATAGATAGGACCAGGAAAATATTCATTAAAATTGTTATCAAGATCTTATTAAAAAAAGGGAGGTTTTAAATTATGAAAATAAATATGCTTTTAAAATGTATACTTTATTTCAAATTACATTTTTGAGAAAAGTGTATAATTGAAAGACAGATTGTAAGTATTATCATAACTGGTTTCCATTTTGTTTTTACACAGGCATCACAACATTATCAAGGCCAAGAGGCAACTCAAGGATAAGGGTTAAAGAATGTACAGTAGAAATTGGACAATATAGTAATCGATAGTAATGAAAATTCGGTAAATTTGATAACTTATATGGAACGGCTCATCAAGAACTTATTTACGTTAGACTTGAACACAACCATATTGAAGTCAGCCGGAAAGCAGGAAAACGGAAGACAATTCCACAGGCGTGCAGTTCTAAGAAAGAGGCTTTGTTCATGGAATCTACGTTTAGGTTTGGGCACAGATAAAGAGTGGGGGAATTATTGATAGTGTTTTCAGCTAGACGAGTGTTTCTTGTGAAAGTTTGGCGAGGGGGGGGACAATAGACTGAAGTCGAACATTTTCCATGAAAATAACGATACATCAGAGACAAACTCGCCACATCTCTTCTGAGATAGAGGTTGCAGGGAAGAGAAAAGGACATCTACAAGGCTACGAAGTCTATTTTGAACTCTATCAAGGCAGGATAAGTCCTTTCTAGCAGCTCCTGCCCAGATGTGGCAACAGCATTCCATCCTTGGACGTACCTATCTCTTATATAGATAGAGAATTGCATCCGTTAAGTTTGATATATACTATGAGATCTACCTGTCTTTTGAGCAAAGAGAGTGTGCTTTATATCAACTACGGTAATGTTGTTTATAAGTTTAAATTCCAATGAGATGCTGATTATGTGGGGCGTACTTTCATGCATTTAGAGAGTTGTATAAAGCAAAACAATACATTTAAAATTAAAAAGGATTTGCAGTCCCCCTTCACCTTCGCCTCAAACCTTTGCTATCGGTCAGCATTTGTTTGAAAGTCAATGCTGTGCCAGTAAGTATAATAAAATAAAGTTGTTTAAGGTCATACGTTGAGCTGAATTTAACAAGGCCAATAGCCACTAGTCGCATGCTCTCGTGAAATGAATGAATGTGTGAATGTAGGATTGACATGAAATTCTTAAAGATAAACTAAAATGACCGAATAAAGGGCTGAAATGACTTCAGTAAATAAAAATTTCAGGAAAAACTAATGGACGGTTATCCGTCAATCATCCAGACTATGGACCCAGTGAAAACATTGGTCCCTCTTTGATAAATCGGGGGACAAAAATGTTACTCCATACCACTTGCTTAAAAAAATAAAATAAAATGTAAATGTGTTATAGACCGACCAATTGAGTGACTTGCATGTGACTAAAAATGCCTTAGCATGGAAGGGTTTCCCCTTCCATGCTAAGGAAAAGTTAGAAATGTAAGTGCAGCATCTATTAAGAACAGATACTACACTTTAATTTTAGCCATGTGGCCAAAGAAAAGTTACAAACATAAGTACAGCATCTATTAAGAACAGATACTACACTTTGATCTTAGCTATGTGGCCAAGGAAAAGTTACAAACGTAAGTACAGCATGTAGTAAGAACAGATACCACATTTTGATCTTTATATTTAATTTATTTCGTTTAAAGAAAAAATTACAATTAAAAAAATTCCAATATAAAATTAAAACATTTAAAAAAGTAAAATCTCCAAAAGACAAAACAAATTTAGGCACAAGGCCCGAAAAGATCTGGGGAGGGGAGTATTGCAGGGTCTTTGTAACTAAAGTAAAAATGGAGTCTGTGGCGACTTTACTCTTGACTGGCAACATTTACCACAATACCTCATTCACTCTGTGGAATCCAAAGCTAACTAATGATAACTGTGGAGAGGGCTTCCTTTTTCGACGGGTGGAGGGCTTTGTAGATGATCCGGAGAGGGTAGTCTTAATGGGTGATTGGAATGCCATCCTTGATCCCAGGATAGATAAGGTCGGGAGGACTAGCGGGTCGGCGTGGTGTGACAGCAGTCTGTCTGACCTGATGGCTTCGTGCGACCTGGTCGACAGATTTCGCCTGGATCACCTGGGGCGGGAGATATGGACGTGGCATCCTAATACACCTTCCTATCCAAGTACTTACTTGGATCGGATGTTAGTTAGAAGAGGCGATGTAGATTTCCTATCTTGCCCCACGTTCCACTTTTTAGGACACTCGGACCATAAACTAGTTATGGCCCATCTGAACTTGAGCCCTAGGTCTATACTGGTTGGATACTGGAAGTTCAACAGCACCTTGTTGGAGCTGGAGGACTACCAGTTGAAGGTTACAGAGATAATCCAACGGGCATTAGTGGGGGCGGTTACCGGGAGTAAGTGGTGGGTTAGCCTCAAGGCTAAGATTAGACGTTTCTCGGTCAAGTACAGCCAACGCCTTGCACTAGATAAGGCTAAGGCCAAGAAGCGTACAGAGAATAGGCTGACCCAGGCATTGGAGGGTGGGGACCCCCTAGAGATAGCACTAGCTAAACAAGACCTCAGCCGCTTGGCTAACGAGCGGTACGAGGGCCAGATAGTTAGGGCTAGGCTAATGAAAGTCTCGAACGAGGCTATTAATGTAGACGCTGTTGAGCATAAGGCTGCTCTAAAGCACGGCTCGGACGGGTACATTCGAAATATAAACGACCTGGAAGGGCATGCCCTCGTGTCGACGCGGGAGATTTGCGAGGGGTTTCGAAAGTATCTATCAGAGCGCTTCACCCAACTACCCAGACTCAGGGTCGAAGAGTTTGGCAGCTATTTGGCCGACTCGCCCCGCCTAATGGCGGCTCGAGCGGCTAGCTGTGATGGTCTTGTCGTGGAACATGAGATCATTACTGCGTTGAAGCAGGTCGGCTGCAACAAGTCTCCGGGGCTTGATGGTCTACCCTACGAATTCTACTTGAGGCAGTCACCCATGTTGGTCCCTATTCTGAAGGATATGTTCAACCATTGGTTTGTTCAGGGCTCCATCCCAGGTGACCAAGGGAGTGATCACATTGCTGAGGAAAGGTCAACGGCATGGTGAGGAGAAAGATTTAAACGATTTCAGGCCTTTGACTCTGCTAAACACAGAGTTAAAGATTTTGGCCAAGGTTCTTGCGAATCGGATGCAAGCTGTCATCACTGACTTGATCGAAGCAGACCAGAGCTATGTGTGAAGGGGAGATCAATTTAGGACAATCTTCATCTGATACGCACGATCATAGAGGGGACAGAAGACGACGCCGAGGCTGTGCTGATCAGTTTGGATAGTCCAAGGGTTTCGATAGGGTGAACCATAGGTTCCTGGGATCTGTGCTGGAGGCCGCCGGATTTAATCCGGACTTCCGCAAGTGGATCTCTGTACTGTATGACAGGCCGACGGTAGCAGTGCAGATCAACGGTAGGCTGTCGGAGTCTTTTGCCGTATTCTGGTCGGTACGACAGGGATGTCCGCTGTCGCCTCTCTTGTATGTCCTGGCGTTGGAACCCCTCCTTTGCAAGTTAAGGGACGAGGCGACTACACCAGTCCTGCACGGGATAGCTCTCTTTGGAGGCACACGAGCCAGAGTTTCCGTGTTGGCCGATGACGTCACCGTGTTCGTGTCTTGCCCCACGGACATTCAAGTGGTCACCGAGGTGCCTGCTCGATATGAAGAAGTTACGGGGGCCGTCTTCAATCGCAGTAAGTCGGTGGGTCTGCAGTTGGGTGCCTGGACTGGAGTAAATTCACTTCGGGCATCTTCAGTTGGACCGACGGCCTGGTCCAGATCCTTGGTTTGTGGTTCGGACCGGGTCTCCAGCTGAAGAAAAACTGGTCGGAAGTAGAGGCCAAGGTCAAATCCTCTGTTAAGAGTTGGGTTCGAAGGAAATTGTCCTTGAAGGGTCGGGCGGAGGCGTGTGCTACATATGTCTTTCCGCTCATCCTTTACCGTCTGTCTGTACTCCCTCTCCCTGTAAAACGACGATTCAGTTTACAGGAGCACCTTGACACACTCTTGTGGAATGTGGGTCTCCTGTATAGCGGCAATATCTACCTTTAGGGGCACCAGATCTCTAAGCACGCGCGCGGCCTTGCTTCGACATCTGAGGCCCCTCACATTATAAGTAGCCAAGTTTAAAGTCTTGGTCACCTACTTAATTCAGTGTCACACACGGGCCTGAAATCATCGGGGGTATGAACGTGGCAGGCCTGTCCAAGGCTTCCGGTCAGTAAGTCTGCAGAGGGTACTTCATTCTTGGCCACACCTCCCACGTCCAGGTGAAAAATTAGTTTTAAAGCCCTGTAGAAGGAGGGGTGAATATATACAGGAACTCTGCCCTCGCATTTAAAAACTAAATTGTTTAGCGAAGGATGCTCCGTGTCCACCAGCTGCTGGCTTGGGATTGCATCCTTCGCGGCATCTATCCATGCCCAGAGGGCCTCAGTCCTGGAATCCTTGTTGACCCTAATAAATTTGGTCAACAAGGGAGCGTCCTTGAACTTGGTTGGGTCGGTGACAGTATCGCCACTGACATAAAGAAAGTTTTTTAGCTGTGTATAACAGACCTTCTGCTGGCCTTTCAGTTCTGTTGTTGGCTGCAGAGGGCCCGTCTCACATATCCTTCCTTCTGGAAGGAAGGGGAGTCTCTTTGTCCGTTCCATGCAGATTGGTGGGGTGTGTTTTTCCTTGACTGGAGGGGGAGTGGGTACAGGGGGAGTAGGGGAGGGGATATCGGGTGTTGGGCTGTATGTTGGCAGGGGAGGTTGTTTTTTGGGGTCGTTACTCAGACTTTCTGGGGATGGATTGCGAGGTAGTGTTCTTGGGGGTTCGGGGAGGGAGGGGGACATTTTTCTGGCTGTTTTGAGGGGTGGGATTTGGGGGGCTCAGCCTCGGCTGGTTGGATATTGTCTTTGGGGGTGAGGGTGTCTCCCTTGGATCTCCTGCTTTTCCTCCTCTTCGTCGTTCTCTTGCTGACTGCTGCCTCTGATGTTGTCTCCTCTGTGTCTGTGGCTCTCTAGACCCTCCAACGCGATCTCTTCCTCACAGTCTTGGAGCTTCCTCTTGTTTGAGGAAGAGGGCGCTTGAGTGTCCATTGGGGTGATTTCAGGTTGGGTTTTGGTCGTTATTGGTTTGGGCAGATTTTTGTTGGGTCTGCCCTTCCTTGTGACCGTTGCCCAACCTGCTTCTGCTGCCGGGTTGGAATTGCCTGCGGCTGCGGCTGGGGTTGTGGCTTGTATCTCTGCTGGGTTTTTAGCGGGTAATTTGGTGGGGACTTTTCCCAGGGGGTTCGCTGTTTGCCTTTTAGGACAGTCCTTGGCCATGTGTCCCCTCAACTGGCAGTGCCAGCAGTGAGGTTTTCTCCTCTCCACGATCAGTGTCATGGTCTGCTCTCCAAACTTGAGCATGGCTGGAATGTTGTCAAAACTGTCCTTGCCCAGGACCATCCGAACTTTGTAGTCCTCAGTCAAAACGTTGCATCGACCGCGGGCTGGGGCGACTGCCTCCACCTCACCGTACTGACTCAGTATGGCCCCGACTTGTTTTCCAGTCATGTAGCACGGGACCTTCAGCACTGAGACACTGCTGTTCCTCCCGCCGAGGTATACTGACTGGAGCCAAATGTTCCTGCTTCTGTGTTCAGTCCTGGCCAGTCTTTTTGACTCCTCCTGTCTGGGGAGCAGAATGTCCCACATGGTGAAACTCCTCCTGCATATATAACTTGCCGGAATGTTCAAGTCAATGAGGATTTCCACCATGGTGTCTTTGTTGACACCCATTAAACTCCTGGTCTTGAGGTCAGAGGTGATCAGGGAGAGAACTCTCTTCTCCAATTTTTCAATCTGTCCCGGAAGGGGTATGATGGTTGTTCCCTTCGTGACATCCTTGTAATCATCGGGTGTCATCTGCTCCAGCTCCGGAAGGCCCCATGCCGTAGTCTCGTCCTGTTTGGTGTTTGACGGAACTGGGGAGGGGATCGGCTGCCACTGCCTTTTCCTTCTGCTGCTGGCTCTGTTGTTGCTGCTGCTTGGCCCTGTTGTTTGGGGCTAACTCTGGTCCGTTTCCTTCCTTTTGCCCGGAGATTGAGTCATAGGATTTCGCCCATTGGGCTTTATTGTCGTTGCGTTGGTTTTCGGGGTTTTCGGTAGTGTCGGAGTGCTTTGGGGAGCTTTGGGCGGTGGTGCCTTATATTCCCCCCCGAGAGCCTTTAGCGATTCCAAAGTGTCCCTGAAAAGCGCTTGGGTTCTACGGGCAACTCCGTCTTCATCATCTTTCCCTTCGGGCGTAGGAGAGCTGCCCTCAAGGGGAGTAGGTGCTTGGTGGCTGGAAGAGGTCTGGGAGACTAGGGGTGTCACGGGCTGTGAGTAGAGAGTGTGTATTGTCAGTCCAGTGGGTAGCGCCGTCTAACCGCGAATGGGTAGTTCAGTAGTAATCCACTTTTTAGAAGCACGGGGAAACGGAATTCGAAATATGAGATTAGAAAGACAACAGCGTGCATATCTGACAATACACACTCTCTACTTCAACCAACAAACTCTGCCAAACGACACCATGGCACGTGAGGAAAAAAATATATTGCATTGTTTAAAAAGAAAATTCCTGATAAAGGTTTTATCAGCCGAAAATTTGAAACATTAAGTAAATATTTTGTTTATTTAAAAAAATACTGATACGCACGCGGTTGTATTTTTAATCTGATATTTCGAATTCCGTTTACCCGTGCTTCTAAAAAGTGGATTACTACTAAATTACCCATTTGCGCTTAGATGGCGCTACCCACTGGACTGACAATACACACTCTACTTCGACCAACAAACTCTGCCAAACGACACCATGGCACGTAAGAGCAATATATATATATATATATATATATATATATATATATATATATATATATATATATATATATCTTGTATTGTTTAAAAAGAAAATTTTTTTTTAAAATTACATTTTCACCCCAAACAAGGCGCATTGCCACTTTGGTCTAGGGGGCTACTATCAGGGGAAACAACTACTGGGGTACTATGTAGGGATTTGGGCAGCAAGATGTTGGTTCACGTTACACTTGAACTTCTGCATGTCAGTACAGTTGGAGAAGCAGTAACCTGGAATGGAATTCCAGAGTCTAGCGGTTCTGGGGAAGAAACTACCGGAGTAGAAAGATCTTTTACATCCAGGGATTTCTACAGTGTGGGGGTAGGATTTTGCAGCTTGTCGGGTCTGTCGAGGGTGTTCACGTCGTGGGGGCACAAGTGCTTGCAGTTCATCAGAGCATTCACCATTAAAATACTTGTAGAACGGGCAGAGAGATGCAACGTTTCGTCCATGGGACAGAGGCTGAAGCTTAGATGCCAGTTTAGGGTCTATCAGATTTGCGACTCTTTTTTGAACCCTGTCAAGGGGCGAGAGACTAGTAGCCAATGCACCAGCCCAAATATGACAGCAATACTCCATACATGGGCGAATGGTTGCCTTATAGAGGTACAGGATACTTTCGGGTGTTAGTAGTTTTCTAGCACGGTAGAGAGAGCCGACCTTCCTTGCAGCGGCCCTGGTAATGCCCTCGATGTAATTGTTCCAACTCATGTTTCCTGTGAACGTTAGGCCAAGGAGCTTGAAAGACGTACTCTCAGATAAAGAGTCGTTGACCATTGCTATAGGTGATAGAGAAGGTTTCTTGTAATTATTGAATGAAACAAGTTTAGTCTTAGCGGCATTGAACGTGACCATCCATTTTTGTCCCCATTCCACTACTGATTGGAGGTCATCCTCTAGTGTTTCTGCCATTACTTTAGATATATGTTACTGATGAAGGCTTTATAAGCCGAAAATGTGAAACTTTAAACAAATATTTTGTTTATTTAAAAAATACAGATTCGCATGCGGTTGTCCTTTTTATCTCATATTTCGAATATATATATATATTTATTACGGTTTTAAAAAATAATAAATAAATAAAAATGTTATATACGTCCAAATTAAAAAGGGCGACTTTCTAAGTAAATAAAAAAATGAGCTCCGAGGCGGAGCCAATATTAACCGTATGTATCGCTTGAAAAATAACAAAACAATAACAAAATATATATATATATATATATATATATATATATAAACTGAAAATTACAATTGAATTTACCAAAATGATCCAAGATGGAGGGGGTTGTTCAATTATTCTTAAATTTTAATTATAGATTTGGATGGGGGCAGTTTTTACTCACCCATTTTATTTTTTTGTTCTGTTTCAAATGAACACAACCTCTTTTAATTACTAATAAGGTTATTATTTAGAAAGCCATTCTTAGTATGGACCAAGTGTCTTTGTTAATTAGCATTTTTACCTAACAATTAAATAATAAAAATAAACGTGATCAAAGAACAAATACATTAAAATGTTGTTAAAGTGATTGATTCTTCCGGCAACCAGGATAAGATGTTGTTTATGTTTTGAAGCGTTTTTTTTTTAAATAAATAATAAAAACTAGTGCCGAGTCTTCATTCGAACAAGAAGAAAATAGCTGACATGCAACAGTTACCTCGGGAATCCCATTAATCTCTCAAAAAATTGAAAATTAACCACAATACTAGTATAATTCCACCCAATAAAATGCAACAGTGACACTCCTTTGTATATTTAATTGTGAAAGTAAAGAATAGTTTTAAAAATGTAAACTATTTTCTCCCCCAAAAAAAGAAAGACGCCAGAAAGCAAAAATCAATCGGAGGCCCCCTCCTCATCGTATGACAAATTTAGAAACTGGGAATGATTACGTTTTGTTGGTAATTGTCTAGCAATTAAATCGGTGTTCAGTTTACATTAAATTTATAATGGAAAGTGATACCCTACTCTAAAATCTTAAATATTTATTACGGTTTTATTTCCCTTTTGCAGAAAATATTTGAGACATTTGAAACGTAATAAAAAAAGATTTTAAATTCTTAGTGGGAGTAAACTACGGTTGCAAATATTTTACAACAATGTTTTTCTACATTAAATTTCTGTTAATTTGTGATGGCCAATAAATGAGTATTCATTTCATGTCAACTTTATAAAAGAAAGTGATGTTTTGTTGCCTGTGCATCTGTTACCGCGCGATATTTTAAATAGTGTGTTGAAGATAAAACCATCCCCTCCCGATGTTAAGAGCATGATGGTTTCAATACGGAACATAGATTCACACGTATCGTGATTTCTATTTTTAAATGTAAAATACTGGATAAAGCATAAAAACTCAAACGGAATTCTTTAACGACAATTAAAAAAAAAATATTGTGTTGATGGTAAACATTATTATTTAAACAGAAAATCACATACGTTTTACTAAAATAAACACATTTTTGACAACAGATTCAAGAATATATTTTTAGGAGATTTTTCAAATCGGAAATTCATATAGTTTACTCACGTTTGTTATAAAGCAAGACAGAATCAATATTTTCATAGGATTACAATAAAAAAGTAAACTTATTTTAATGTTTCAGATTAATTTAAAAATGTACTAAATACTAAATACTCACCTTTTATTCCATGAATTCAATACGAAAAAAAAGGGCGGGATGAATTTGTTTTTTGTTTTGTTCTTTGTGTTCAAAACAGAATTTTTTTTCCTTGTTAGGATTTCTTTAGTAAATTCATACAACTTTTGTTTCGTGTGTCCAATTCATTAGGAAATGAAATATATGAAAATATAAAAGAATCAAAAACAAAAGATGAAAAACAGGATTTAAACGTGAAATTATTTAAAGAGAAAATCAACTGAATTTAAAGGTCATCGTAACACGGTGTCATCATTATTTCGTTCCTCGTGTAAAAAATATCTGTTAATTAGTTAAATGTTCAAAATGTTTTACTAACAAGTTTAGATTAAAACTTGTCAATACTCCATGCTTTATTAAATTTCTCTTTTCTATTTAATTTCTTTAGTAAACCTATTCTTTGTATTTCATTAAAATATACAAAATACATGAAGGCTTGTGTGTCATTTCTTAGGATGCCAACGGATTAAACACAACACACCGACCGATATGTGTGCGTCTTTATTCTCCTCTGTAAACATAAGTCGTCCCAAGGGGCTTAACTCCAAACGGTGAACATCCTGAATAGTTCCTCAGGCAACATTCTCCCTCTTCTCAAAGACAAGAAAAAAAATTGATAAGAATTAAACTAAAATATATATATAAAAAGAAAAGTGACCTACGTATTCATTGGTCTGACTACCCTCCTGCATAACAAGGATTATTCTGCCCTTTTCACTTTTTTTTGTGAAATCATAAAATCTCACAGTATCTCTTACTATTCTTCCCGACCGTGTTGTCCGCACTCTTTTCAGGCTTGGTTTGTCTTGTGCTTATTATTATTGGGCGTTGTGTCGGGTTTCGTCTTTCTTTTATTTCACCTTCATATTGAAGTTAATCTGTGACCATTATTCCTGTATACCTCGCTCTGCACTTCATATGAATCAATCATCATCTCCGTCATCCGATTGCCTTTTACCACTTTCTGACCCTTTATTTGTGCTTTCATCCACTGCCCCATTCATTAAGAAATAGAAAATATGAAAATATAAAAGAATCAATATTACACCATTAAAAACACGATTTAAACATGAAATTTTTTAAAGAGAAAATGAACTGCTAAAGAACAATGAATTAAGGTCATCTTAACACGGTGTAATCATTATTTCGTTCCTCGTGTAAAAATGTCCGTTCATTTTTGAAGCGTGCCAAATTGTTTTCCTATAAAGTTTACATTAACTTTGTTCATTATTAATACGAAAAAATCAATATATAAAAAACAAACAAATTTAAAACACGATTAAAAATGAAATTATTTAAATAGATAATTAACTGTTTAAAACAATTAATTTAGGTCACCGCTTTTAAACATAAATTGTTTTATTGCATAATATCCTAAAAACGACTTATTTGAATAAAAGTTAGATGCGATATTCGTTTTCAGCATACCACAAAAACCTTTCAAGTTGGCGAAATTAGACTTCCAAAGAAGGACATTCTCATCTCCTTTAAAATAAATAAGAAAGGCTTACTTAAAAAGGGGGATTCTGAAAAGGAACAAAAAAAAAATGCAAAGAAGAATTCTCAATGTTTTTTTTTAATTTTTTTTCTTTTCTCTGTCCTTTTATCGACCTTTCTTCAAACCAAACGAAACCTTCAAAAGATTCAAGAGTTGGGCTCTCTCTCGCCCGAAGATTAGAGTCCGAATTAAAATTAATTTTCTCTGAAAAGGTTGCAAACTTCTTCTTCTTCTTCTTCTTCTTTAATAAACTTCTAAAAGGCGATGAAGAATTAAATTAATGTTGACGAGTCTCTCTGTCAAGGCTTGGAAGAGAAAGAATTAAAATGCTGACAGGCAATGTTAACGTTTATCCTTTTCAATGAATGGTGTATTTCAGAACATCTCAATTTCAAACCGTTTCAATAAGGCCTCTCTACCCTTAATAAAGTGGTTGAATAAGTTTACGCCGTATGGTCACAGATACGACGGAGTCCCGGAAAAAAAAGTCTTGCTCTCAAGAAATCCTATCTGGAACTGATTCGAAGGACGCGCAAAAAAGGGAATTGCTTGGACTGCTTCCCAAACAGCTAATCACTAACAAGCTTCTTCCAATTTTCGGAGATCAGCACATAGCAACTATTTCGCGAGTAAAAGGGAGGGAGGGGAGAGAGAGAGGGCGTGAGAGAAATGTCCGTGAGAACTTAAATGACAAAAAAGGAGGGAGAGAGAGAGAGCGAAAGAGTGTCATTCACACACACGCACGCACACACACACACACACGCGCACACACACACACACACACACACACACACACACACACACACACACACACACACACACACACACACACACACACACACACACAGTCGCCCAGAGAAAGGCCATTCCGTTCTCACGTCTTCTAGGCGAACGGGGGTAGAGGAGAAATGAGAAGGGTCGCATGAAAGTCAAGGCATCAACTACAACTACTGACCAAGAACGAGAAAGAAGGGATCACAAAAAAAGTAAAGAATGCTGACCTACCACCCACTTTGCACTGTTAAAGGCGACTTATTGATAAAAATAAAAGTCCAACACTCTCCCGACAAGATAAAAATGTTTCTATTAGAAATGTTTTTAAAATCTACATCAAGTCAAAATTTTAATTATTTTAACTGTGAAATGCCGAAATTTAATTTAAAAAAAAAATAACATGCTTACAATTTCGAAACATTTAGTTTTCTATTTGTTTTTATGGAGGTGTTTATGATGTAAAATTATATAAAGAAAATGGGAATAACTACGCTTGATTATGGAGTTTAAATGGCGAGGACTAACAGGCCTTTCTTAGCTATTTCACGAATCCACAACAAGCCAGTCATATTTACTCTGAAAATATGAGTGGGGCCAACGTAGCTTTCCTTTTGGTTAAGGAAGCTACTTCATGATAGCGTTTCTTTCGGTTGTCGTTCAATTCCTGGGTTACTCATCAAGGTTTTGTGTATTTCCAATCTCTGGAATATAGTTGGAAATCGTTGTAATGTTACGTGTATTTCAGAAACAAGTTTTCAAACGTGCATAGATTGACTTTTACTAAGGCACTAAATTGAGCATTGTAAACATTTACACATACTTCTACCTGTTGAACGTTTATCAAAATTACTAACAAGCAATAACTATATCGATACGTCTGTACAGAAAGGATATATTCAAGTAATACCAGGTTGAATTGAACACACAGGTGCGATATATCACATCTATTAAAAGACTCAAAATACAAAGGCAACATAGTCATGCAGTTTAATTTTAAAAACGCGTTTGCTTCGATCCACTAAATTATTCAAAGATGCACTTAAACGCTACCATTGTTATATTCTATATATTGTGGGCGAGAAAACGCGTATGGTTGCAAAAACAAGAATACGATAACTGAGTAAGTTTAACATATATTTATTTATCACAAATCAGATGAGTTATTGTTTGAATCATTTCCCAGCATCCGTAATAGTCACAATAAAGTCTTGTCCGGTTTTATGGGTCGTCTAGAGGCGAAAGCAGGGTTTAGACGTGGCTGTTGTGATGATGCGGGGTATAGGCGTGGCTTGTCTGATCGTAATGTTGTTGAGATGACGCGTGATATAATATGGAATAACCACAAAAGCACACAAATAAATACCGTTCACTTGTGAATAGATTATCTCGTAGCGGCTGCGATTTTCGGTCATGGTGCTGCACCTTTTCTTCTTTTTTTTCCTTTTTTCCGGAAGTCTCATCGCAGATGATCAAAAATATATTTTTCTCCGCACTCGAAATGACAACTTCCGTTTCTCGCATCAGGACAAGATCTCATCTTGTAACACCATAAAATGCTACTAAAATTACCAACTCATTTCAGATTATTATAATAAATTTCAAATGAGAACTATACCAGAATCCCCAGTTTCAGCATTGCACTATCAGGAAGGGAGGAAACTAATGATTTTTGCTTGAGCAATAAACATTGATAAAAGCGGCAGAGACTGAATGCAGTGGATCCGTTACTGGACATCATAACACTACGTCGATTGTTGGTGTACGTTCGTTTCTACAACGAATTGATGAGAATGAGCTTTAACGCTTCAAAAGCAGAAAGTATAGAAAGTACAGAAAGGCGAGGTGCAAGGAATACCAGGTTGCATTGAACACAAGGGGGGTCGATACTACTTAAAAGACAAAGAAAAGGCAACATAGCAGCATATCGTTAAACCTTAAAAACGTTTTAAGGCCTACTACGTCGATTGTTGGTGTACGTTCGTTTCTACAAAGAATTGATGAGAATGAGCTTTAACGCTTCAAAAACAGAAAGTATAGAAAGTACAGAAAGGCGAGGTGCAAGGAATACCAGGTTGCATTGAACACAAGGGGCGTCGATACTACAGCTATTAAAAGACAAAGAAAAGGCAACATAGCTGCCATATGGTTAAATCTTAAAAACGCGTATGGTTCGATCGCACATAAATTAGTCAACGCGGAACTTACACGCAACCATATCCCTACTAAAACTACTGAACTCATTTCAGATTTTCATAATAAATTTAAAATAAGAACTATAGCAGAATCCTCAGTTTTCGCATGACGCGATCTAGAACGGGGGATAATAACGGGGTGTATATATAATTTTACAATTTCTAGAGTTTAAAAATGGACTATATATAATTTTACAATTTCTAGAGTTGAACAAATCGACTATATATAATTTTACAGTTTCTAGAGTTGAATAAATGGACTATATATATTATTTTACAGTTTCGAGAGTTGAACAAATGGGGAGAAATATAACAGCAAGGTTACGCAGGTAGTTGAGTTTACAGAGATTAGCACCTTGTATAGCTCTTTATGGAAACTCCAATGCACTAAAATTAACATTTACAAGACTTGTCGGAGATTATAAAGTAACTAAATTGAGATCATCCATACAATATATCTTCTCGAAAGACTCTAAGGTGGTAAGAGCCACCATCGAAGCTTAAATCGAAAAAAAGTGAAACGTCAAGAATTAATTAACAATAGCAGAAGAAAGATGTAAAACAAAAGCTATCTTAAGCACGATAGCGAAAAGTCGCGCAGAGTTGGGGGTTTTCCCAGAAATTAGTTTAGACAAAGCAAGACGTCTGAAGTTGCAAAGAAGAGATAAGAATTGCAAGGATGGTAGGAATATGTCAACACGGATAAAATGGAAGTCCATCATTCACAGAAATATTAATTTGGCTTCATAATTTAATGCAGTGTATCACCCTCCCCCCCGAGCCCAGCTAATCCCAAGCAATGGAATAAAGCAGATTCGCCTTTATGCAAATTATGTGGGAAAACCAGGTTGTTAAACGCATCCTTAGTTGTTGCCCATCAGTTTTAGCAGATGATCAGTACAGATAGATGTAACGTGCATCCAGGAGATAAGCGCCCGCGTGTTTGCGTGTTGTGTGGGTACGTGGGAGAGACGGATGAGGGGAAAAAGACTTACCTCGAGACCAGCTCAGCGTTACCGACCAAAAATAGAAAAGAGGGACCAAGATGGCGACCGCCGTCTTTTGTAAAGTATGATGTCTCGCAAAGTCACACGAATTCTCGGAATATGCAAATTTAGCCGACCTAGAACGACGATAAAAGCGGGTGAGGGGAAAGACGTGGGGAGTGACGATTGAGTTGGCTGGGGAATCGTGTGGCTGTTGCTTCTTGTGCCGTGTTGAGGATATCATACCGTGTTAAAGAGAGAGTCGGGCGCCATCTTGAATTTTTCCCTACATTTTTTTTCTTACAGTAATTTCTCACATTTACAAGCTATTTCGGCAGCACTGAGTTGCTGATATACACTCAAGGCACCGCCAGCCAATCTCAGGGGAATTACAGTGTGTACCCTTTTCACCTCACAAAGGTCGCACGTCAGCTCGACCCTTTCAACCCAGTCGACGATGGACGTGGACCCGTCAAACTCGGGTATGAGCTTTAAGTCAAATTTCGACTCGGTCATAGTCCTAGAGGCCAAATGGCCGGAATAGCTTGTAAATGTGTAAAAAGGCGTGTAAGGCAGTACCTCTGCCCCTGGAACCAAACTGTCTGGAACGGCCACAACGTCTCATCAACTCGCACCTGTAAATAGGCTTTTCGTAAATCCAATATTGAGACATTAGTGCCTTTCTGACGCCATTCCCTCAACTTACTGGCGCATACGTCAGCATCGGCAGTGTAGGCTTCAATATGCTTGTTAAGCTCCCTATAGTCCAGCACGGGCCGTACTTTCGACTTGTTATGCTGGACTACTGCCATCAAGGGTATTAGACCCTTCGGAGGCCCAAGCTTGTCCTCAGGGTAGGGGATTAACCAGCCATCTTGGATCCACGCCTTTAGTACCCTATACCCAGTGAGGCCCGAGCAGAATATGAAAGGGAACTAAAGGCGTGGATCCAAGATGGCTGGTTAATCCCCTACCCTGAGGACAAGCTTGGGCCTCCGAAGGGTCTAATACCCTTGATGGCAGTAGTCCAGCATAACAAGTCGAAAGTACGGCCCGTGCTGGACTATAGGGAGCTTAACAAGCATATTGAAGCCTACACTGCCGATGCTGACGTATGCGCCAGTAAGTTGAGGGAATGGCGTCAGAAAGGCACTAATGTCTCAATATTGGATTTACGAAAAGCCTATTTACAGGTGCGAGTTGATGAGACGTTGTGGCCGTTCCAGACAGTTTGGTTCCAGGGGCAGAGGTACTGCCTTACACGCCTTGGCTTCGGCCTAAATGTGGCACCACAGATCATGAAGACTATTGTCAACACAGTATTGTCCCAAGAAAAGCCCATGAGGGACTCAACGTCAGCTTACATTGATGACGTATACGTCAATGAAGATGTACAGTCTGCGTCGTGTGTCAAAGAAAAGTTGGCTCAGTTTGGTCTGGAATGCAAGAATCCCGAACGTTTAAGGGAAGGAGCACGTGTATTGGGATTGGATGTTTATGAAGAGGATGGCACCCTACAATGGAGGCGTGGCAGTGAAATTCCAAGCATCCCCAACCTCGTTACAAGGCGGACCGTTTTTTCTTGGTGTGGAAAACTTGTTGGTCACTTACCAGTCTGTGGCTGGCTCCGCGCAGCTGTTGGTGTGATTAAACGCAGAGCAAATTTAACAACCACGGGTTGGGATGACATATCCGATGATGTCCTACTAACTCTGATGATTAAGGAGACACTGGAGAGAGTGAACAAGAAGGACCCTGCCTGTGGGCGGTGGTGTGTTAACGGAGACAACGTAGGTGTGTGGGTTGATGCCAGTTCTTTGGCGTTGGGAGTATCGTTGGAGCAAGGAGGAAACGTGTTCGAGGATGCATGTTGGCTGCGGCCCGTAACAGATTCTCAGCATATCAACCTGGCAGAGCTGGACGCTGTTGTAAAGGGGGTAAATCTGGCCCTGCAATGGCAGTCTAAGAAGTTGACCTTGTACACAGATTCTCTCTGTGTCTACCACTGGGTGTCTGACACACTTTCAGGACGGACACGAATCCGTACCAAGGCAGCAAGCGAAATGTTAATACGGAGAAGGCTAGACACGCTAAAAAACCTGGTATCTGAGTATGGGCTATCACTGAGCGTCACTCTGGTGCCATCACATTGTAATCGTGCTGACCAACTGACCCGTGTACCTCACAAATGGTATGAAGCCGCGAAGATGGGAATGGAGATTACTGCTCGATCTTGTGCAGTTGCAATCGACCCATGTCAAATACAAAAAATTCATGCACAGAGCGGACATCCGGGTATCAAGAGGACCCTTTATTTTGTGAGGCGTGCATACCCAGCAGTGACCAAGATGGATGTCAGACAGATCGTCAGAAATTGTGAGGCTTGCCAGTCTATTGATCCTGCACCAGAGCGATGGCAGAAGGGTCGCTTGGAAGTTGAGAGTGTGTGGCAGCGGCTGGCCATGGATATTACCCATTACAGTGGCAAGCCCTTTCTAACTCTCATTGATTGCGGGCCTACGAGATTTGCGGTGTGGCGGCAGATGACCAGACAGGATTCAGCAAATGTTGTTCGCCACCTATCATCCATTTTTTTTGAGCGAGGTGCGCCGGAAGAGCTCCTGACTGACAATGATGCAGCGTTTTGTAGCCAGCAAGTCCGGCAGTTGTTAGATGAGTGGGGCGTCCGTCTACGGTTGCGATGTGCGCATGTGCCATCAGGAAATGGCATTGCTGAAAGAAGCCATCGCAGCATCAAGAGAATTGCTGCCAGGAAGCGATGTACTATTGCGGAAGCAACATATTGGTACAACATTACGCCAAAGGACGGGACGTCCCCTTCAACCGCACCTGCGAATGCTATTTACACGTACCAAGTCGGAGTGAAGGGAATCAACACTACGCAGCCAACCGACAAGGGAACATATAACAGATATGAAGTGGGAGATCCAGTGTGGGTGCGGCCTCCAGGAAATCGGTGCACCGACAAGTTTAAGCGAGGACACATATCTGGAGTGATTAGCCAGCAGTCTGTTTTGGTCGATGGAACCCCACGACATGTGCGAGATCTTCGCCCAGCTACCGAGGTGCGTCATACAACTACAGAAGAAAGCAGTGAAGCGTCTAGCGATGAGCTGCCGATGCACGGATTCAGTGAGCCCCTTCCAGAGACTGATAGCGATACTTCATCTGATGAGGCGGAACCAGATCCAGAGCCCGAATCTGAAACAGTGAATGTACCTCTTCGCAGAAGCACACGCACTAAAAGGCCACCCCCCCAGTGCTCTCTATGTGATCATCAGATCAGGGGGGAGTGTAACGTGCATCCAGGAGATAAGCGCCCGCGTGTTTGCGTGTTGTGTGGGTACGTGGGAGAGACGGATGAGGGGAAAAAGACTTACCTCGAGACCAGCTCAGCGTTACCGACCAAAAATAGAAAAGAGGGACCAAGATGGCGACCGCCGTCTTTTGTAAAGTATGATGTCTCGCAAAGTCACACGAATTCTCGGAATATGCAAATTTAGCCGACCTAGAACGACGATAAAAGCGGGTGAGGGGAAAGACGTGGGGAGTGACGATTGAGTTGGCTGGGGAATCGTGTGGCTGTTGCTTCTTGTGCCGTGTTGAGGATATCATACCGTGTTAAAGAGAGAGTCGGGCGCCATCTTGAATTTTTCCCTACATTTTTTTTCTTACAGTAATTTCTCACATTTACAATAGAATCATCATGAAATACTAAGTACAGATAGAATCACCATGAAATACTAAGTACAGATAGAATCACCATGAAATACTAAGTACAGATAGAATCACCATGAAATACTAAGTACAGATAGAATCACCATGAAATACTAAGTACAGATAGAATCACCATGAAATACTAAGTACAGATAGAATCACCATGAAATACTAAGTACAGATAGAATCACCATGAAATATTAAGTACAGATAGAATCACCATGAAATACTAAGTACAGATAGAATCACCATGAAATATTAAGTACAGATAGAATCACCATGAAATACTAAGTACAGATAGAATCACCATGAAATACTAAGTACAGATAGAATCACCATGAAATACTAAGTACAGATAGAATCACCATGAAATACTAAGTACAGATAGAATCACCATGAAATATTAAGTACAGATAGAATCACCATGAAATACTAAGTACAGATAGAATCACCATGAAATACTAAGTACAGATAGAATCACCATGAAATACTAAGTACAGATAGAATCACCATGAAATACTAAGTGCAGATAGAATCACCATGAAATACTAAGTACAGATAGAATCACCATGAAATACTAAGTACAGATAGAATCACCATGAAATACTCAGTACAGATAGAATCACCATGAAATACTAAGTACAGATAGAATCACCATGAAATACTAAGTACAGATAGAATCATCATGAAATACCAAGTACAGATAGAATCATCATGAAATACTAATATAAGTTGTAGAGATACTTAGCATAGCGATCCAAACAAATAAACCAATCTCACAATGTAAACCATAGAATTTACTAAATAAGGTACAACCCCCCCCCGAAAGGACACAACTCAAAATTTAACGTATTTCGGGAACTACAGGTGGAGTACTAAAGGCTGATTTAGGCAGCAGATTAACATTTCCGGAAAGTATGGCCCAGTCACAATTACGCCCAGATATAGTGTGTTACTCGGACAATTAAAAAAATAATTTCATGTGTATTAACGATCCCATGGCAAGAATTCCACGAGAAAAAAGTCTTAAATATGATGAATCAATAGAGGCTTGTATGGCAGATGATCAGTACAGATAGAATCACCATGAAATACTAAGTACAGATAGAATCACCATGAAATACTAAGTACAGATAGAATCACCATGAAATACTAAGTACAGATAGAATCACCATGAAATACTAAGTACAGATAGAATCACCATGAAATACTAAGTACAGATAGAATCACCATGAAATATTAAGTACAGATAGAATCACCATGAAATACTAAGTACAGATAGAATCACCATGAAATACTAAGTACAGATAGAATCACCATGAAATACTAAGATTAGTTGTAGAGATACTTAGCATAGCGATCCAAACAAATAAACCTCACAATGTAAAACCATAGAATTTACTAAATAAGGTACAAACCCCTCGAAGGGGCACACCTCAAAATTTAACGTATTTCGGGAACTAACGACATGACTTCTATTGGTTGATATTCGAACATATCGACATGACTTCTATTGGTTGATATTCGAACATATCGACATGACTTCTATTGGTTGATATTCGAACATATCGACATGACTTCTATTGGTTGATATTTGAACATATCGACATGACTTCTATCTGTACTTAGTATTTCATGGTGATTCTATCTGTACTTAGTATTTCATGGTGATTCTATCTGTACTTAGTATTATATTGCTATTGCCGAGGTTTGAGTCTCGTGACTGGTGGTAATCGTGCCACCCTGCACTGATGATTTCCGAAAAGATGACACACTAGTGTCTTTAGGTATTTAATAATCATTATAGTAAATAATGATGTCAGCCCTTTTAAGAAACTTGTTTCTTATCGTTGAGCACTTTCAGTTATAATAAAGTTAGTTAACTTTGCTAATAGTTGTAATAAAATTAGTCAACTTAGCTAATAGTTGTAATAAAGTTAATTAACTTAGCTAATACGCGCACTTCGTCATAGAATGATTAGATCACTCTAACTGATGCTAAAAGTTTGCATGTAAGATTTGGACTCGTTGACATTGTCTCAGGGAGCTGTGTCAGGTGAGAATGTGTTGTAGTGTCTTCTTGTTTCGTTTGGCAAACCATGGGTATAGGGAGGGGATTGCTGATTGGGCAAATCTTGTTTTTAACCATTTCATGGACATCTTTTTTAGCTGGGATATTTGCTCCACTGAAAATACATTGTTATTCAGAAAATTAGATTTCGGACATGTTAACTTTTCCTTCTTAATGTCCTTGTTTGGGCAGTAATGTTTTAAAATCTTTTGTCATTGCTTACAACTTTCTGTGAGTTTTGATAATTTATTTTTGCGTATTCCATTGACCAAATCAATGTCCATTTTTCCTCCCTACTCCACCGGGTTTGGGCAAATTCAGCAGTGTTAGATTTGATGAAATCAATCACTGCTTCACTAAAAGCTTTCTTCTTAATTGACTTTCTGTCATCTTTCCGGAGATATTTGAGTACTTGAGATACAGTTGAAATAAGTTCTTAGTTGTAGTTAGTGATGTTTTTTTTTCTTTTGGTAAGGGTGAACATTTTATTTCTTAGTGGTTCTTGTTTGGTCTTACCGGATTACAGGACTACAATTTGACTGGTTATAGTGTATTTTCCTAATAGTCTTATTTTCTTCATATGATCCAGTGCGTAGCCATGCTGAAGGGATCTTCTTATCCTGGGCGGGATCCTGCCAGTTGATTTTGTTTTATTTTTCATTTTAATTAAAATTCGAATATTTGGTCAGGGTTTACTTTAAATTGAATATTGAAAGTATCCTCATAGCAGAGCACCTGGTAAACGTCTGTAGAGAGAGAATGAAGACACCCTGGGTGGGTGTCTAGTAGGCATTCAATTCAAACTCTAATGCTGATATTGAAAACAAGAATATCCACAAACTTCACAAGAATGTGGTTTTTCCCTTTTTGCTTTATTTCACTTCAGTGTAAGTTCTCAGAAATCAAGGGATCCACAACCTGGGGCTAACACTTGAAATCTATATGAGATACATAGATATGCGAATGTTCCATTTAAGTTCTTTATATCTCAGACACTGAGTTAGTAACAAAGTTGAGAACATAATTTTCCTCTCCCCAATTAATCCTTTTCATACGTTGTAGTATATCTTTTATTTTAGTCTCTTGGTCTTACTGAATTCCAGGACAAGAATTTATCTAGTCTGGTGGAGTATCCAGCTTCATGCTATTACTTGAGTTAACATTACGTGAAGAAGGTCCACCATTCCTCGTAAAAGCTAATGTGCGTTAACCATAGTGAGGAGCTCTTATTTAGGCAGCGAATACTATGTTATTTTGAATATTTGGTCAGGGTTTACTTCAATAAAAAAGAATTCTCATGCAAGGTTGTTCTGGCAAACCCCTGTACAGAGAGACCTTAGACACTCGAGGACAATGCCTAGTAGGCATTCAAGTTCTCTCAAGTGTGAGTTCTTGTATGTGTCACTAACGTTGATTTTCAGTAAAAAGAATATCTACATACTTAAAAAGAATATGGCTTTTCCTTTTTTTTTATTTTACTTCAGTAAGTTTTAAGAGATCAAGGGGCTCCCTCCCGGAACTAACACTTGATTCTGTTATGATTTAAATTTATATTCGAGGGATCTTTTAAGAATACATAATGTTCTCTTTATGGCTGTTATTTGTATTTCGGTACAGCTTGGTCTTTCAGGGATTGCTTCTCAGTATTTCCGAAGATTCTTTTTTATTAAGCCAGTTGCTCATACCATAACCGGTATAATGTTTCTTTCAGAGACCATGTCGTTTTAAAATTATTTTTTTAGGTCCTAGTGTGAGTTTTCATATGTCCCATTAAATTTGATTGTTGAGAAAAAGAATATCCACACACTCCACAAGAATATGGCTTTTCCCCAGTGTGAGTTCTCATATGTATCACTAATTTTGATTTTTTAGTAAAAGAATATCCACATACCTCACAAGAATGCGGCTTTTCCCCAGTGTGAGTTCTCATATGTATCACTAATGTTGATTTTTCAGTACAAGAATATCCACATACTTCACAAGAATATGGCTTTTCCCCAGTGTGAGTTCTAATATGTTTCACTAATTTTGATTTTTCAGTAAAAGAATATCCGCAAACTTCACAAGAATGTGGTTTTTCCCCAGTGTGAGTTCTCATATGTATCGCTAATGTTAATTTTTCACTAAAAGAATATCCACACACTTCACAAGTATGTGGCTTTTCCCCAGTGTGAGTTCTCATATGTCTCACCAACTTGCATTTTTCCGTAAAAGAATTTCCGCACACTTCACAAGAATGTGGCTTTTCCCCAGTGTGAGTTCTTATATGGTTCACTAATTTTGATTTTTCAGTAAAAGAATATCCGCACACTTCACAAGAATGTGGTTTTTCCCCAGTATGAGTTCTCATATGTATCACTAATGTTGATTTTTCACTAAAAGAGTATCCGCACACTTCACAAGTATGTGGTTTTTCCCCAGTGTGAGTTCTCATATGTCTCACCAACTTGCATTTTTCCGTAAAAGAATTTCCACACACTTCACAAGAATGTGGCTTTTCCCCAGTGTGAGTTCTTATATGTCTCACTAAATTTGATTTTTTACTAAAAGTATGTCCACATACTTCACAAGAATGTGGCTTTTCCTCAATGTGAGTTCTCATATGTATCAGTAATTTTGATTTTTGAGAACAAGAATATCCACACACTTCACAAGAATGTTGCTTTTCCCCAATATGTATATTCATATTTAAATTAAATTACTCCTGCAGCAAGATTATCACTACCAAGTTATAAACAATATGAGATTTTATCCTGACTGTTTCAGTTTTAATCGGGAGTTCTGGATGTAAGTAGGATTTATGCTAAAGAAATTTCAATTTGTATCACTTACTTTATTTGATAATAGATATTTCGTTGTGTAAAAGTTAAAATATTCTCTTTTGTAAATAAGCAGAGTTTTTTTTAATTTTAAATTCTATATCTTATGATTTATAAAAAGATTAATCACAAATTTCACAAGTTTAAATATGATGTTCTTATCACTATTTGCTAAACAATCGAAATAAAATAACTCTTCACGCGTATATGTCTGATAATGTTGTGTACAGACGTTTTTTGTTGTCTGCCACGTAAGGAAATAATTGTGTGCAGAAGACTGTTTAAGGAAAATGATTGTCTCTTAATATTCATTAAAACATTCAAGCAGGAACATCTGCAAATAAAAATAAATTAGTCTTAATATTTTAATATCATTGTTTATTTTAATCATGCCAACAAAACAAGAAACATAACTTTATAAAACATTTAAAATCACAGACATAAACACTTAATTCACGTTCATATTGTTTAAATGTTTAATACTATTCATAGTATTTTGTAATAGATAAAGTAATTATGCAATTAATAAAGTAAAATAAACAATAATATACTAATAATACAATAAAAATAAACAATGATATAGTAATAATTTGTAGGAACAATAAGCATTGTTACTGCTAATAATAAAAACATATTGCTAACAAAATATGATAATTTTATAATACAATATGAATACTTTTAAGTTTGTACTTATTCACTTATTGAACCATGCTATATCAGATAAGTGAAAATGA
Organism: Euprymna scolopes; assembly: GCF_053919585.1. NCBI lineage: Eukaryota > Metazoa > Mollusca > Cephalopoda > Sepiida > Sepiolidae > Euprymna > Euprymna scolopes. The sequence goes on along the minus strand of NC_136527.1, from coordinate 210,754,316 downwards.
GATAACGATAAACCGAGACTCGAATCTTGTAAGCAAAGTTAAGAATTGGAATGCTATATAGATAGGCTTACCTAACATTTCTGAGCTGGCACTATCCATTTTGTGTGTGGTTTATAAAGTGCAGACGTAAGAGTTATGAAGTTCTTTAATTAGTATTAGAGTCACCGTTTATCAAGGACCAGAGACCACTCGAGGATGAGCGTTAATAAGCATACAGTGTCAATGGAACACTGTCGTCGTAATTGTTAGTGGAAATTTGATAAATCGAATTACTTAAGGGAAATGGCTCATTAAGAAGATGTTTATGTTGAAAATGACGATATTATAATTAGCTGGAAAGCAGGCAAATGGAAGAGTTCCACAGGTGTGCATTCTAAGAAAAAAACTTTGTTCATGGAAACTATGCTTATGTTTAGGTTTAGATAAATAGTGGGGGAAAGTATTGATAGTTTTTTTTCAGCTAGACGAGTTTCTCGTGAAAGTTTGGTGAGGGGGGACTATGGATTAGAGCTCAGACGAGCACTTGCCATGAAAATAATGATAAAGCAGAGACAGGTTGTGCGAAAGACATTGCAGGGAAGAGAAAATGGCATCACCCACTAGGCTAGGAAGTCTACTGTTAACTCTGTCAAGGCAGGGAACATGAGTTGGAATAGATACATTGAGATCATTGCCAAGACTGCTGCGAAGAATTTGGGCTCTTTCTACCCTGCTAGAAAGTTACTTACACTTGAAAATATCCTATTCCTCTTCAAAGCTACCATTTGTATGGCGTATTGTTGTGACATTTGGGTTGGTGCATCGGCTACTAGTCTATCGCTCCTGGGCAGGGTTCAAAAGAGAGTCGTCAACCTGATAGATCCTGAACTTTCATCTAAGCTTCAGCCGCTGTTTCATCAAGAAAATATTGCATCCATCCGCTTGTTTTACAAGTATTTTAATGGTGGGTGTTCTGATGAACTACAGGCTCTTGTACCCCCTTTAGGAAAATATTCCTGACAAACTCGACAACCAGCAAAGTCTCACCCCATACACAGAAGAGATCCCTAGATGTATGAAAGCCTTCTACTCTAATTGTTCCTTCCCCAGAAGAGCTAGACTTTAAAATTCTCTTCTGCTTGACATGCAGAAGTTCAAGTGTAAAGCAAACAGACATTTTGCTGCTAAACTCCCTACATAGTATCCCTGCAACTTGGGTTCCTGATAGTAGCCCCATACATCAAAGTTGCAATGTTTGGTGTAAAAAAAATGGTAAAACCAAACAGTAAAACCATGTGAAAAAGTAAATTTGTAATAAAAGATCATTGTGGACAGAAAACTACTTTTAAAAGTTAAAAAATAAATAAAATAAAAATAAAACAATGAAATACTTAAAAACCATGATGGTTTCGATCGTAAATATTTACCAATTATATTTTTCTATATTCAGTTTCTGTTAATTGGTGATGGCCAATAAATGAGGGCTCATTTTATGTAAACTTCAATAAAGAAAATTATCCTTATTATTGGATAAAATATCAAAATACCTTGTACAAACACCTTATTTGCACAACACATAAATTAGCCCAAATCCGAGTGATTCTGGCGTTCGCAAAACACAACACACTAAAATTTTACCCCGAGTCGTGCATCCGTACATTTCTTTTCTGAACGTTTGTATTAATTTTTTCATTTTTTAATTTAATTATTTTTCTATGCTCCTATTTTTAAATTATTTTTTTTGTCTTAATTATTGTTCAATATTATATAATTTATTTTTTTCTTAATTATTGTTCAATAATTTATCCGACAGTTTAACATTCTTGCGAGCAAGGAAATTATTAAAACCTTGCATATAAACTTATGCGAAACCTGTAATTTAAAAAAAAAAAGAGTAGAAATATTTTTTGCAATTATAATTTTTTTGTGTGTTAAAATATTAAATAAACAATGCTTAATTCGATGGTAATATCGGTAGTTCGAGAAATTCATTTTTCTTCGAGTTATATCGAATTCAGTAATACGGATTTTGGGGCGTTTTTCGTAATGTTCCCATAAAAATTATTTAATTTTATTATTATTGTTACAAATTACGATGCTTTATTTATACATAAAAAAGGAAAAATAAATTCTTGCGTTTTTTGTTTACTACTGAAACGCATAACTTTAGTAAAGATATTCTTTGTTTTAAAAAAACAATACATTTCCACTCAGATTTAAATAAAAATAATTAATTCATTATAATCCGCGATTATTATTTGATAAATACTGAAAATTTTATAAAAATTGGTTAATTTCCTGATTTTGGGGGATTTTTTTAAGTAAAGGGAGAGGTCAAAATGTTTATACATTTTGAGTAGGCACCGCCAAAACTGGGGGTGGGGGCAGGTCAGTACTTTTTGACGGACCGTCTTTTTAAAAATCTACCAAAAATCAGGTAATTATCCGATCAATACGAAATTTTCAGCGATTATTAGGAGAAGAATGAACCTTATAACAGTGTACTTATTTTTCATAAACGATATTTATATATATATTTTTTTTTTGCTTACAAAACCCCCCCTTGTTTTGAAGTGGGAACAAATATGCTTAAAATAATCATCTGAAACTGAACAAAACATATTGTGTTGTTGTAAGGGACAGAATTATAGATTAAAAAAAAAAAAAATTGTTTGCATACCTTATTTTGACGTCTGAATATCAGAACTTCGATTGTGTTTAATTATCCCGCTTTTGAGTTTTGAAGTGTGAAATTCGGTGAATATGTTGAGTAAAATAATTAATTTAAGTTAAGCAAAACAAAAAAATTTTTTTAATATTTATACGAAAAAAGCCATTTTAAAATTTTTGATAAATAAATTAACAAATTTTTTTTAGCGAGCCGAATAATGCATGACCATTATTAAACAGAGCATGCTTTGAATAATCGATACAAAAAAAAAAAAAAATTCGATAAATATTGTGCCCTTTGTGTTAAAAATAGCATCATTTTTTTCGATCTCGTTTGAAAACGTTTGCCGCCTTTCGACTACGGTGGACCAAACGCGCTGAAATAATTTTTTTTATTCTGCTTTAAATTGCCCCCTCCCCCCATTTTGGGGAGCCTGGCCCCCACATACATACACATTAAAAAACAAACTCATACAAATGGTCACCCATCTGGTACTGGCCAGCCTCAGCTTAATAATACATTGAAATTTTCGTCACTGAAAAATAAGTTTTTTTGGCCTGTTTGGTCTTCCATAGTTTTCGTCTCATGAAAAGAAAACGCAAACAGAGTCGATCTGAACTCTACGGCGACGCGAAATATCTGGTTACCTATATGAATAAGTGGAATTATTTGAAATTCAGGTACTTATATTATAATATTTTTGCATATTCTCTTAGAAAATCATCCTAAATCTTAGTTAGACAATAAATGAATAAATAAATTATTTCAAAAACCCTTTTTTTTAAATATTTAAGTACGTTTTTTGTGCAAGACAAAAAATATCAATTGTTAACTTTTTGGGAAAATTTAACATTTAAAATTGAATTAAAAATAGTAGAAAAAGTTTTACATTATTCTGTTTTCTATATGATAAAATTCAGGGTTTTATCTTTCTGGGGGAAAAAAAGTTACTTAAAAATAATGGATTTTAATAAATGTAATTTAGTTTTAAAAAACAACAACAACTTGATTTTGCGGCCATTTTTGGCGGTGCCTAATTTTGAGCATCGGTATTCATTTTGCCCGTACCTATAAAGCATTGAATGACATATCAAAATTTAAACGGAATTCTCTAGCGACATAATGGGTAAATTAGGACAGAAAACTATTTCTAAACACACACACACACACACACACACACACACACACACACACACACACACACACGCACACAAACAGTTTTGCGTTCAGTTGTTTAACAATTCAACCAAGTGTTTATGTTTTTAGGATTTTCGCTGAAATCACGTAAATTTTACTTAAATAAACACATTTTTATTCACGAAATCAATATTTTCATTGGATTGCAATAAAATTAAACATTTTTTATGTTTAATATTATTTTAAGAACCAATACTTTTTGAGGGAGATTGAAGAAAAAATTTTCAAATTATTTTTAAAGTTATTGAATGGGATTTTTTTAAAGCGTAAAAAATAACTTACCTTTCATATTGGATTGCAATAAAAAATAAACATATTTTAATATTATTTTAAAGATGTTGAATAATATTGTTGTAAAGTGAAAAAAATAAACTTACCTTTCATTCCAGGAATTTAATACGAAAAAAAAATCGTTTTTCTTTTGTGTCCAACGCAGAAAATGTGTTTGTTTGTTAGGATTTCTTAATATAATCTTTAGTAAATTGATACAAATTTTGTTTTGTGTGTCCAATTCATTAAGCAATTAAATATATGAAAATATAAAAGAATACAAATTAAAAGATAAAAAAACACGATTTAAACGTGAAATTATTAAAAGAAGAAAAAATCAACTGCTTCAGAACAAAGAACTTATGTTCATCGTAAAACGGTGTAATCATTATTTTGGTCCTAGTGTAAAAGATTGAACATTTCATTATCATTTGGATTAGTCGAACTATTGTTTACATCCAAGATGAGAACAGTAATCCAAATAATCCAAATATAAAAAAATGCAAAACTGAATATTTCACATAAACAATTCAAAAAGGAAGGAATTGAACAAATAGCGAAGTCAATCAAATAACAAAAACTAGATTTGAACCAACAAGAAACAAAACAATAATCACATGATTACATTATGAAAATTGCGACTTATTTTTATCAGATGCAATGTTGTAAAATGTTCCGACTCGCAGATGTGAATATGAGAAAAATCGATATTTAACCACATTCAGATCGCCGTCTAATTTGCTTGCACCCTATTTGTTTCTTTAATATCTACCGCTTCGGAAGATATCTCACTCACTACTGATGCAATTCTCTATCTGTATAAAAGCCAAGTACGTCCAAAGATGGAGTACTGCTGCCACATCTGGAGCTTCTAAAAACAGCCTATCCTGCCTTGACAATGTACAAAATAGACTTCGTGGATTAGTGAGGGATGCCCTTTTCTCTTCACTGCAACCTATCTCCCACAGAAGAGACCTTGCAAGCATGTCTTTGTTTTATTATTATTTCCAGGGCAAGTGCTCGTCCGAGCTCCAATCTCTGGTCCCCCCCTCGACAATCTTTCATGATAAACACCTGCCTAGCTAAAAACACTGTCAGAAATTTTCCCCCAATCTTTATCTGTGCCTAAATCAAAACGTAGATTCCATAAAAAAAGCTTCTTTCTGAGAAGTGCACGCTTGTGGAATACTCTTCCGTTTGCCTGTTTCCCACCTGACTACAACATCGATGTCTTCAAGTCCAACGTAAACAAATTCCTGATTAATCACTTCCTTAAGTAAGACACTTTATAAATCTCCAGTACCAACTATTACTACTGTTATATAATAACACGAGCGTATGGAAGCAAGGTGAACAAACGAAGTAATTCAGTTCAAACCTTTATTTAGGGTCAAAGTGAATTGATATACACGGTCTACAAGGCGTCAGGAAGGCCGGAATAGGGATCCAAGTGTTATGGTAGGTTGGAGTCCTCTGGGAACGAACAGTGATAGGTGACTAAGCACCTTTGAATCAACTGCTGTCGCCGAGAGGGGAGCTGCCGCTGGGCGCTCTGTGCACTGCTGGAAGGAGTTGAGGGGAACGGCTGTGGCTGCTGCTGCTGCCGGAAAGAGCTGAGGAGAACTGGTGTGGCTGCTGCGGCTGCTGCTGATACTGGAAAGAGCTGAATAGAACTGGCGTGCCTGCTGCTGCTGATACTGGAAAGAGCTGAAGAGAACTGGCGTGGCTGCTGCTGCTGCTGATACGGGAAAGAGCTGAAGAGAACTGGCGTGGCTGCTGCTGCTGGGAAGAGCTGAGGAGAACTGACGTGGCTACTGCTGCTGCTGCTGTTGATACTGGAAAGAGCTGAAGAGAACTGGCGTGGCTGCTGCTGCTGATACCGTCAGCAAGGCGATCCGCTCTGGTTGGACGTCTGCCGGTAACTGACCTTTTTCTCTGACGGTCGGCTTATTTATACAGCGAGCGCATACGTAGTAGGGGACATAGCAGCTTCGAGGCAAAAATGGCCGTCGTATTTTTTATTTGTGTTAGTTTTCCGTAATTAACCACACATCAGGGACTCGCTTATTTGGAGGTATATTCAGTTGTATATATCCAATCAAAGCTGTAAACATTGCGAATCAGTTTATGTAGGAATTACGTCGCAACCGTACTCCGTGACCTAACTATTTATGTTTGAAGTGCATGTGAGAGAGGTTGTCAGGTGTATTATTAATGTTTCTACTCCTAATTTAGTTTATGCCGTTAATGTGTTTCCAGCCCGGATGATTTGCCGGTTATGTTGTTGATGTGGGTGTGGGAGTGGATGTGTTTTGACACCCCGATGTGTGTTTAATACGGCTCTGAACATTTTGCCGATGAACAACATTTGTCTCCGTGCCGCCATTGTTGTTCCATAGTTCCTCCTTGTCCCGTGCTTCGTTAATGTAACTGTGTGGAGATCTTGCGATATAACAATACCCCCCCCAGACCTCGATCACATTTACATGACAAAGTCTCTGAAGCGTGTAGGGAGTTGTCCTCTTGTTGTTCTGGCTGGTAATCCCCTGGGTTGACTGGCTTGTGAGGATGGCGTCCGATTCTCGTCAGGATTGCATGTGGGGCCATTCGTGGGCTGCTGTTCGTCGGTGATACTGGGTGGGGGTGGGAGGTCTGTGATAAACAGGTGCGGTGGGCGTGGTGCTATTCGTCGGATGTGCACCCGGTGTATCCAGGTTGTGATGCCGCTCTCATCTTGTACTTGATGCATCATGCTGTTGGTTTTGGTGATAGTGGTGGAGTGCGTGTATCATTCCGGCCAGGGTCTCATCCTTCTGTTGTTCAGTTGCAATATCCAGGTGTTCACAGATTTGTTCAGCAGGAATGGAGGAGTAGGTGTGGCATGCGAAAAACGCGTCGCTGATGCGTCTTTGTGTGTGGGCGTTCCGTGGTGTGTGCATCTTGAGAATAAGTTTCAGACTGTCGATGTCACCGATGCACCATGATGGGACGTAGATGCCTAAGTTCGAGCCATCCAGTGTGAATGTCCTTCCTGCTGGATTGGGGTCGTTGGGAGTCTTGATCTTCTTCTGTCCACAGCCTCTGCTGAGCATATCAGCCCAAACGTTAGATTCGCTCTCCAATAATCTAATAATCTCCTAATACGAATTTGTAGCACGATATCTCGTCCTGCCATCTTTGTATTTTTGCATTATTGAATTCTCGTTGGTCAAGATATGTCAGCGATCTGTGGTCGGTGGACACAACGAAGGGACGGTTACATAGAAAGTAGTCAAATTTCAGTATCGCCCACTTCACTGCATATGCCTCGCATTCCGTTGTGGACCAGTTTTGCTCTGTTGTATTGAAGGAGTGGGACGCGACTGCGACAATGTTCTTCTTCCCGCTGCTGGACTCTTGCATCAGGATTGATCTGCATGCGACATCACTGGCATCAGTAGTGAGCGTGAAGGGCACGGAGAAGTCTGGAAATGAGATAACCGGCGGGGAGGATACTCGGTCCTTGATCTTCCTGAATGCTCTGTCCGCATTCTCGGTCCAGTGGAATGGCTTGTTGGCTTTGTTGAGCTCGTGTATAGGAGCCATGAGTTTTGTGAACATGCTCGATTTGATCTGTTCATGAAGGCACGTCTCAAGGAATTGTCTGATCCCAACCAGGCGGCCGATGAGACTTTGGAGTTCCTTTCTTGAGGTTGGGGGTTTCATTTCTCCTATGGCACACATATTCGGGGTCTGCCTTGAATCCTTCGCTGTTTATTATGCGGCCGAGAAATTTTGCCTCAGGTGCGAGGAAGGAGCATTTGTCTGGGTTCAGTTTAAGTCCAAACTTTTGAAGGGCCATGAACAATTGTTCTAGCGCGATGATGTAGTCCTTGAACGTCTTACCATGCACCAGGTTCTCGTCGATGTAAGATGATATGTTGCTGCGTGATGTGACCGTGGCTAAAGCTTCTGCTACGCAACGAGACAAGATTTGTCCGGCCGAAGTGAGACCAAATATCCACTATGCAGATCAAGGGATGCAAAATACCTGTTGCCCTTGCCGATTTTATTGAGTAGGTGATCCATTGTGGGCATAGGGTAGGGGTCCAGGTCGACTAGCACCTTGTTTAGCGTTCTTTTAAAGTTTGCAACAACGCAAATTGACCCATTTTTCTTACGTACGGCAAATACTGGACTGTTGTTTTTGGCTGCGTAATTGGCCGTTGGTTGGTATCTGAATGGGGCGGATGAATGTGCCCTTGTCGCCATTTTCAGTACCGATGATGTCGGCATAGCAAATTAATAGGTTGGTGGTGGCCTCTAGTTCGTCTCGGTTAGGATGGTTTGGTAGTGTGAGTCCTGTGTTGTGTTTTAGCCATGTAAGCTTTTCGTCCAGGGTGTGGAGTTCATGATGGGGTCCGATAGCAAGGTAGTCCTGGATGACATTGGTATGTGAGTCGCCTGTGGGACTGTTTGGTGACGACGTTTGCTGTATGATGTTAGCTGTGTGTGTGTGGAGCCTCTGAAGAGAATAAAAACGTCTTGCATCCGTACTTTGGAAATTTTAAGAAATGTGTTGTTGTTAATAATGTTTCAAACCTTTTAAAAATGGTTTACATTTTTATTTTAAATAAATGTATTTATGAATTGAAAATAAGGCTATAAATTTATATATTTTGTGAGCACTATCGCAAAACATCAAGTCGGTTTAAAATTTACAAACGCACTTTTCGTATTTTTTTCGGAAAAATTATCAGTAACTATCAAAATTCACTCTATCGAAAAGTTCCCTCTCTACGGAGAGGATTGCAAAGTCTAAGATTTGTCTGGCTCATTTTTGATCGAAGGTAGTTTTTATGAGCTTCAGTTTCGAGAAAGAGCGCTTACAGCTGGCAACATTAATAGCTCGGGTAAGGAAAATGCGTAGCAATATCACAATATTAGGGACGGATTCTCCAAAGTGGTATCTCTGCATAAAGTTCAAAAGTTCAAGAGGTTCATTGATTTTGTTTTTCCTGAAGCTTTCCCGAAATACTGTAATCTCTTCCTTTCCGCAAAGAATTTATCTTTTTCTATAACTTCGTCAACTTCACTAAGCTGATAATCATAATTATCATCAAGCAGATCTGACGGTGTAAGAAAAGCGTATTTACTTGCAAGATTGTGAACTTGCGGAAACCTGCAAGATATTTCTACAGTCAACCTGTCTATGACAGACAGCATTTCCTGTCTCAACTCAGTATCAAACCTCAGTGCATCATCAGTCAATCGTTCAACATTCGTTTCTTTTTGCGGATACGATGCTCCATGCTTATCCTTATTTCAGGATAGAGTTTTTTTTTACTCGTGTATTGCAGTGTTTACCATCTTTTCTCTTGTTTGAAGAAGGCAATCTCTCAACGACATCAGCCTGACAGAACTTTGTTGCAGATCCAGCCCCTTTTCTTGAAGATACTTCTGGGCATCATTGATTTCTCAGAGAATAGTTTTCAAACAGCTCAGAAATAAAAGAAACAGAAACGACAATATCCAGTTGAGAATCAATGGTGCATCTGATCTTGTGGTTGCATTTTCTCCTTCTGTGAGCGGTTCCAGGACAATGATGACTTCTAATAGGTTTTTACCACATCATTTACAGCATCTGTTCAACTACTCCATCTAGTTTCCATAGTCCGCTCGATATTAAGACCGATCAACTGCATCAAGATGTCCCAGCGATGTGTAGATGCAGAAAAGAATGAGAATAACCGGTCCAGTATGCTAAAAATATAACAGAGTGAATCGCTACAGAAGCGGCATATACACAAGCCAGATTTAATGAATGGTTAGTGCATGGCACAAATCGAGCTTTTGGGTTTATTTCGTATATTCTTTTCTGCACACCCGATCGGTGGCGTGCATTGAATAATAGCAGCATTGTCAAATGTCTAGTCAATACAGTCATCAATCTGAATCTCATCTTTTTCCAAAGTTTAGAAATGTCCTTCGCGCTTTTACCTTTTGAGATACATCAGGAGTGCTATAAAAAATTATGCAAAAATATTTGCTTTCTTTGATCGGATCGATGATTTTCTTTCTAACCTGCTTTGTTAAAATGCTCACGAATTTATTTTGAATTTCTGGTGACGGATAAGAAGTAGCGATTTTCTTTCCTAGTTTAAGTTTCACCAAATGTTCACGGAGCACAGGGTCATACTTTGCCAAAAATTTACTAATTCTAAAAAAAAAATCCCTTTGTTTTTTTTTAATCTCTCATCATTATGGATGTTTTCCCTGTGACCCCGTAGTGCCAAACAAATCTTTTGCAACCTCATCAGTCAGACTTCGGTTTAGTGAACATTTCTACAATGTTAGAATAGCCTGAAAATGATGATTATTCATCATTTTAGGTTCAATTAATGTACGAAATTTTGAATTTAAACATGATTTTTTGTGCTTTTTTCCGGCAAGATTTTCAAATTGTCCATACGCAATTTTAGGGAATTTCCCTAATAAAATAAAATAACACAATTCTATGAACAATGACAACAACTTCTTCAACTTAACAAGGGAAAAGTTTATTCGCAGAGCGTACTGAAGGAAGAAAGTAGAGTCGAGTCTCCACTGCCTTACGAGGTAGTTACAGCCGGCGGCTGTCGTCAATACCTTTAGTAGGAGCAGCGAAGAGAACAGGCGTCTAGCACCGACGAAGGCTGGTAGCGTAAGAGAGAGTTTTCTTTTTGGGACCGGAAGCTGTCTGGTCCCTAGGGGTTAATTTGTATTCGTGTGCAGTCCTCAGATTGGACAGTTTAATGCCGCATCACTCACTCAGAGGAAGCGAATGCGCGAGAAGAAAAGGGGTCTATTTGTGTCTGCTACACAATCGCATAAAACAAAATAAAAGTCGCATCAAGCAAAAGTCGAATAAAACAAAAGGAAAAAATCATTTTAGCCAAGATTTTTTGTTTACTCTAAGATACAAAGACGTCTGCTGGACAGAAATGAAAGCTTACAATGATTGACTCTAGACTTAACCGTGAAAGTGAAAACACTCTAAGATACAAAGACCTTTGTCGTACGGAAGTCAAAGCTTCCAATGATTGACTTGCATTGAATTACAACTTTTGATACTGGACATAGAATGGTAAAATCATAATCTGATAAAAATAACGAAATACAGTTTACGGGTTAAGAAAGTTTACATCTGCACATTTTATACGTGTCATAAACTTGTTCATGTTTCACAAAGATACAACTGAGAAATTTTAATAATCATTTCTATACTGAATTTTCAAAGATAATGTTTATTTATCTGTGACTTTCAATATTGAATGAATAAAAGAACACAAATATATTTAAAGAAATAATTTTATTTCCAATCTTTTAATTAAAGAAAAGAAACAGTTGAACATCTAATTAAAAATTGGGAATGAAAAATATATAAAATGTTTGAAGCATTTAATGAGTCAGACGTTGATAAAAATGTACAAGGGCTGAACGTGTTTTATTTCGTTGGGCCAACCATGCTCGGTGGATTATTAGAGAGAGGAGTTCATGAATAGGCGAAGTGGTACCATTTCCTCACCAAAACCTTGATTAGTAAATGGTTCGGGAAATACTATTCGACATGTCCCTATAAAAAGGAGTGAATCATTGTTGTGAGTTTTAGACGAAACCCAATCTGCTGATGCATAGTTGGAAATGAACTTTACCGTCCGTTGATTAATTAAAGTAAAGAAACAAATGAAAATCTAATAAAAAAGAAATTGATTTTTTGCAATAGAAATTATTGATGTTGCTTATCATATGCGTCCAGTTTTTTGCATTTTAAAATTATTGGAGTTGCTTGTCATATACGTCCAGTTTTTTGCATTTTAAAATTATTGGAGTTGGTTGTGATATACGTCCAGTTTTTTGCATTTTGAAATTATTGGAGTTGGTTGTAATATACGTCCAGTTTTTTTGCATCTTGAAATTATTTGTGTTACTTGTCATATGCGTCCGAGAAATGCTATATACGATTCGACATGCCCCTATAAAAAGGACTGAATCATTGCTGTGAGCTTTAGAAGAAACCCATGATACATAGTTGGAAGTGAACTTTGCCGTGCGGTGATTACTTAAAGTAAAGAAACAATTGAAAATCTAATAAATAAAAAAAAAAGAAATTGATTATTTGCAATAGGAATGATTGGTGTTGGTCGTCATATGCGCCCAGTTTTTTTTTTTCATCTTTAAAATTATTTGTATTGGTTGTCATATACGCCCAGTATTTTGCAATAGAAATTATTGGTGTTGGTTGTCATGTATGATAAGTTCTATTGGATAGAATTATTGATGTTGGTAGTGATATAGGTCCCGTTTTTTTAATAGAAATTATTGGTGTAGGTTTGCATAAATGGCCAGTTTTCTGCAATAGATATTATTGGTGTTTTTTAGCCGACTGTTTTGTTTTGGTTCGCAGCAGACATTTTTATAACATTATTTGTTTGACTGTCTTATTGCATAATCCTATTGATGGTTTGTATGTACGGATCAAGTGTATTCTTGTATGGAAGTATTTTAAGATTATCCTTTATTAAGAAAGTTGATTTTACTAAAAATATCTATAACTTAAAAAGAATATCGGTTTTTATATATTTTAACAAATTTCGGAAATAAATGTTTTATGTATTCTTCGGACATCATTGCAGTGCACTTCTTTCGGATATGTTAAACTAATATGTTTTTGAAATATGTTAAACTAATATGTTTTTGTATATTCTAAACATATTTAACATATCCAAAAATCATATTAGGTTATCATATCCCAAAAACATATTAGCTTAACATGTTCAAAAAACATTAGTTTAGCATATTCCAAAAACATATTAGTTTAAGATATTCCAAAAACATATTAGTTTAAGATATTCCAAAAATATATTAGCTTAACATATTCCAAAAACTTATTAGTTCATTATATTTAAAAACATGTTTTCGAATATGTTAAACCTATATGTTTTTGGATATGCTAAACTAATATGTTTTTAGGATATGTTAAACTAATATGTTTTTTGCATATGTTAAACTAATATCTACTGAATATGTTAAGCTAACATGTTTTAATGTTAAACTAATATTTTTGGATAAGTTAAACTAATACGTTTTTGGACATGTTAAACTTATATGGTTTTGAATATGTAAAATTAATATGCTTCTTTCTGAAAACATCTCCTTAGATAATAAAGAGTTAGGTTAAATTGGTTATTTTTATGTAATTATTTCATTAAATTTAATGCTGAATCAATTTGTGGGAAAAGCGTTTATGTTTTTTTTTTATTTATCCAGTTATCCATGGTGTTACTCTTAGTTGTTTTATTGTAGAGTGCATGAACTCTGCTTTGGATCTTATTTCAATTATTTTGGGAAAAGTGTTCCTTATTCTTTATGTCGCAAAATTATTTTTGATTTGATCGACTTGTAGAAGTGCAAGTCCTCATATGTCTCACTAAGGTTGAGTTTTTAGAAATAGAATATTCACGATATACAAGACTATTTCTTTTCCCCACTGTGAGTTCTCATATGTTTTATTAAATTTGATTTATAAGAACAAGAATAATCACATATTTTACAGGAATATGGCTTTTAACCACTGTGAGTTCTCATATGTCTCACTAAATCTGATTTTTGAGCACTAGAATAATCACATATTTTACAAGAATATGGCTTTTCACCAGTGAGTTCTCATATGTGTCACTAAACTCGACTTTTGAGAACAAGAATAATCACATACTTTACAAGAATATGGCTTTTTACCACTGTGAGTTCTCATATGTCTCACTAAATCTGATTTTTTAGCACTAGAATAATCACATATTATACAAGAATATGGCTTTTCACCACTGTGAGTTCTAATATGTGTCATTAAATTTGACTTTTGAGCACTAGAATAATCACATATTTTACAAGAATATGGCTTTTCACCACTGTGAGTTCTCATATGTGTCACTAAATTTGACTTTTGAGTAAAAGAATAATCACATATTTTACAAGAATATGGCTTTTCACCACTGTGAGTTCTCATATGTCTCACTAAATTTGACTTTCGATTAAAAGAATAATCACATATTTTACAAGAATATGGCTTTTCACCACTGTGAGTTCTCATATGTCTCACTAAATGTGACTTTCGATTAAAAGAATAATCACATATTTTACAAGAATATGGCTTTTCACCACTGTGAGTTCTCATATGTCTCACTAAATGTGACTTTTTAGAACAAGAATAATCATATATTTTACAAGAATATGCCTTTTCACCAGTGTGAGTTCTCATATGTTTCACTAAATTTGATTTTTTAGAACAAGAATATGCACAAATTCTACAAGAATATTGCTTTTCTTTATTGTGAGTTCTCATATGAATAACTAACTGTGATTTCCGCGAAAATGAATATTCACACATATTACAAGTATATGGTTTTTCGCAATTGTGAGTTTTGGTATGCTCCATTAAATCCGATTTCCTAGAGAAAGAATATTCACACACTTCACAAGAATATATTTTATCGCCAGTGTGAGATCTCATATGTGACTTTAAATCTGATTTTCCAGAACTAGAATAATCACACACTTTGCATAAATATGTCTTTTTCTCTGTGCGAGTGTTCATATGTGTCACTAAATTTGATTCATCAGAACAAGTATATTCATGTATTTCACGAGAATATGCATCTTCTGCACTGTGAGTTATTATATGTATTACTAAATTTGTTTTATTTGAACAATTATATTCACATATTTCACAAGAATATAAATTTTCTGCACTGTGTGTCTTCATATGGTTTATGAAATCTGATTCATCAGCACAAGAATATTCACATATTTCACAAGAATACATCTTTTCACCAGTAAATGTGTATAAAAATAATGATCAGTTCAAATATGTCTTTTCACTAGTAAATGTTTATAAAAATAATGATCAGTTCAAATACATCTTTTTACCAGTAAATGTTTAGAAAAATAATGATCATTCAAATACATCTTTTCACCAGTAAATGTTTAGAAAAATAATGATCAGTTCAAATATGTCTTTTCACCAGTAAATGTTTATAAAAATAATGATCAGTTCAAATATATCTTTTCACCAGTAAATGTTTATAAAAATAATGATCAGTTCAAATATGTCTTTTCACCAGTAAATGTTTATAAAAATAATGATCAGTTCAAATATGTCTTTTCACCAGTAAATGTTTAGAAAAATAATGATCAGTTCAAATACATCTTTTCACCAGTAAATGTTTAGAAAAATAATGATCAGTTCAAATACATCTTTTCACCAGTAAATGTTTAGAAAAATAATGATCAGTTCAAATACATCTTTTCACCAATAAATGTTTATAAAAATAATGATCAGTTCAAATACATCTTTTCACCAGTAAATGTTTATAAAACAATGATCAGTTCAAATACATCGGTTGAGCAGTTAATGTTTATAAAACTAATGATCAGTTCAACTTCAGCAAAATTGTTCAACCATGAATATCTGCAAATAAAAAATGAAATTCAATTTTTTAGTATTTGCATTCAGTTTGTTTTATCTTAAATGGTAAAATATTTCATTAACATCCAGACTCTTAATTGATTCATTCTTTTACGTTTTAATTATTTGAATAAAAATTGTCTCCGTTTACATGGTATTCGCTATCACACGTTAATAAGTTTTACTTTGAATAAGAATTTCAAACTGAGATTTGATCATTCCTTTGAATGTTGCTATCATTTACATGAAACAAACTTTTGTGAACGTTTTCTACCTAAATAACGAAAGCCTGGTTTAATTCATAATTTGATTCATAGAGCTCCCAGGAGTTATTGACCTTGAAGACTTAACTCTGAAAAGAGATAAGATCAGGAAAATATTCGGTAAAAATGGTTATCCAGAAGATCTTATTTAAAAACTGAAGATTTAAAATTATCAATATTATTATGCTTTAAAATGTATTCTTTATTTCAAATTACGTTTTGGGAAAAGTATATAATTGAAAAACACATTGTTAGTATGATTATAACTTGTTTCCTTAGGTTTGGTGTATACTATTAGACCTACCTGTCTTTTGCGCAAAGTCATTGTGCTTTATGTCAACTGCGGTAATGTTGTTTATCAGTTCAAAATTCAAATGTGATGCTGATTTTGTGGGACGTGCTTTCATGCATTTAGTGATCCGGATAAAGCAGGACAATCCATTTAAAATTAAAAAGGGAAGGATAAGATTTGCAGTCTCCCTTCCTCTTCATGTCAAATCACACTTTATTTCTTTTGGGCGGATTGATTGTTGCTAATTCTTCTAACGAGCTAAGGGCATAATAGATTCACTGATTGATATAATAATTGAGTGATTGGTTTTGCGATATGAAACAAATGCTGTCAAGAATTGTTAAGTGTCAACTGAATAAAAGGAATAAATTATAAGATGGTCAACATCATGAATTTTGGAATATATTTTTTGTCAATTATTCACTATATTCCTATGTAATTATATTAAGCAGTAATGTTGTTTTTCAGTTTAAATTCAAATGTGATGCTGATTTTGTGGGGCGTGCTTTCATGTATTTAGAGATCCGGATAAAGCAGGACAATCCATTTAAATTAAAAAAAGGAAGGATAAGATATGCGTCTCCCTTCCTCTTCAACTGGAGACGTTGCTATCAACCAGCATTTGGTTGAAAGTCAATGCTGTGTCAGTAATTATATTAAAATAAAGTGTCAGTAATTATAATAAACTAAAGGGGTTTAAGGTCATACGCAGAGCTGGGTTTAGAAAGCATTAACAAATTTGAATACAAAAACTTCCTTATAATTAAGGAGTGCATTATAACTTAAAATCTCTTAGGAGAAATTAATCCATCGTTTCCTACTCACAGTGTGCCATTTAAATCGTATCAACATTAATGTATAATTAACTTATTTTAATCTGCCCTAATACTTAAAATTTCTTTAAATGCTTTTTTTAAGGAGGAATACTCGTACAACTGATTTCTTTTGATAAGATAATAGTTAAAAACGCCTACAGCGGTTTTTCACCACGGCACCAGCAGTTCCTTGCCAATTTTATGCACGATTTTTATCGCTGATAAATGTAAGAGTTTTTAATTTTTACTTTTTTATTAGCGATTAATTTCTTTCTTATAATAAGAAATAACTCATTTCTTATAATATAAACGCTCAGAGAGCGAAATAAAAAGAAATTAATCGCTAATAATAAAATGATATGATCAACAAATTTTTCACACTCCCATATATTTATTGTCATCGAAATCGATGAAATTGCCTATTTTTCAATCAAATCGATAGATTGCATGCTCTAATTGGAGAACTATCGCGATGCACCAGCCCCCCCCCACAAAAAAAGAAAGAAAATAAGCAGATTTAAAAAAAAAGCAGATAAAAAAAGACATTAATTTGTATAAAGAACTAGCAGCGTGACCCGACGTTGCCCTGGATTAAATTATGATCAACAAATGTTTCACACTCCCATATATTTATTGTCATCGAAATCGATGAAATTGACTATTTTTCAATCAAATCGATTGATTGCATGCCCTAATTGGAGAACTATCGCGATGCACCAAGAGGAAGCTTCACATGCGCATCGCAGTTACTTCCCCCCCCCCACAAAAAAAGAAAGAAAAAAAGCAGATTAAAATAAAAGATAGTTTCTTTTTAAAACAATGGCGTCATGGGAATTCTGACAAAAAATCTTGGATATTTTCCTGTCCTCGACTAATAATTATTTTTACAGGGGGGAAAAATAATAAAATAATAATAATAATAATAATAATAATAATAATAATAATAAGGTATTTCCTTTTCATTGCATGATTGCTTAAACAAACTCCATTTTCTAATGCGTATAACGTTGTGTAATTCATGATCAAGAGAATTGCATTTGTCTATCACAACTTGTTGTTATGATTGAAAGTATTAGACGAATGAAAGACATCGTGCAATATTCGACTTGATGCCAACTCGTTGTCACAAAAAACTAATTGTTAAAAGAAAACACTTAATGTTATTTTTTTAGATAGCACAGGCTTTATTTAGGTACTTGTACAGTTTAATCGACATAAAAAATGAAAATATCGAAAAAAAGCTTAAGGTGTGGTCTAAACAAAAACATTAATTTCGAACGCGCCCCTGTCATACCAAAGAACTTTCTGTTTAGTTTATATTCCTGGAATTACTTGTTATGCGGTGATAATGACTTGAATTTAAGTTTAAAATGAAAATGTCAAGTATCACTGTGAAATTGTGCTTGAAACTGAAACATTTATTTCAAACGCGCCTCTGATATATCCAAAACGTTTCTGTTGAGCCATTCGGCTTTTATGCTAATAAAGCTTGTCAAATGTGCATGTCATGTTTAGTTGTGAAAGATGTTAACTTTGGACAAAATCGTCTGCTCCTTCTTTCATAATTTTGATTTTCGATACTTATCAAAGGCATTCCGACAAAAAACCTATCTTAAAAACTGCCAAACATATAACGTAACTTCGTGTGAAATTAAAAAAAAACCATAAAGCTGTTTTCTACTCCATATAGAACGAACTCACAGAAGAGATAAAGGCAGAAATACCGCGGTTTTATTATTCGGTATTTATTAAGAATACGGACCATGCTAGTTTTAGGATTTTCAAGAGAAATTCAATCGTTATGTTTTGTTTATTAAATTGTTAGGGTAGAATACAAAATAAATAAAACTCGTTCTACTCAGATAAAAGAAAAGCATTTTTGTAAGGTTTTATGAATGAAGTGATAATTGTTATAATAATAAAATCTCTTTTTTTAAAGCTAAACTCTTGCAAAACACCCAACACGATGACTGCGTAGGGAATACATTTGGATGGGAAGTAAATAAAATAAAAATTAAATAAACCTATGCTACTAAACTCTTGCAAAACACCCAACACATGACTGTGTAGGGAATAAATTTGGATGGAAATTGAATAACACTACAAATTAAATAAACCTATGATACTAAACTCTTGAAAAACACCCAACACATGACTGCGTCCGGACTAAATTTGGATGGGAATTAAATAACACTACAAATTAAATAAACCTATGATACTAAACTCTTGCAAAACACCCAACACATGACTGTGTAGGGAATAAATTTGGATGGAAATTGAATAACACTACAAATTAAATAAACCTATGATACTAAACTCTTGAAAAACACCCAACACGATGACTGCGTCCGGAATAAATTTGGATGGGAATTAAATAACACTACAAATTAAATAAACCTATGATACTAAACTCTTGCAAAACACCCAACACGATGACTGCATAGGGAATAAATTTGGATGGGAATTAAATAACACTACAAATTAAATAAATCTATGATACTAAACTCTTGCAAAACACCCAACACGATGACTGGGCTGGGAATAAATTTGGATGGAAATTAAATAACACTACAAATTAAATAAACCTATGATACTAAACTCTGGCAAAACCCTCTCAAGGATTACTGGGCCGTGAATAAATTTGGATGGGAATTAAATAACACTACAAATTAAATAAATCTATGAGACTAAACTCTTGAAAAACACCCAACACGATGACTGGGCCGGGAATAAATTTTGATGCAGATTAAATAACACTACAAATTAAACGAACCTATGATACTAAACTCTTGAAAAACAGCCAACACGATGACTGAGCCGGGAATCAATTTGGATGTGAATTAAATAACACTACAAATTAAATAAACCTATCATACTAAACTCTTGCAAAACACCCAACACGATGACTGGGCTGGGAATAAATTTGGATGGAAATTAAATAACACTACAAATTAAATAAACCTATGATACTAAACTCCTGCAAAGATTCCAAAACGATTACTGGGCCGGGAATAAATTTGGATGGGAATTAAATAACACTACAAATTAAATAAATCTATGATACGAAACTCTTGCAAAACACCCAACAGGATGACTGCGTAGGGAATAAATTTGGATGGGAATTAAATAACCCTACAAATTAAATAAACCTATAATACAAAATTCTTGCTAAACACCCAACACGATGACTGGGCCGGGAATACATTTGGATGGGAATTAAATAACACTACAAATTAAATAAATCTATGATACTAAACTCTTGCAAAACACCCAACACGATGACTGGGCTGGGAATAAATTTGGATGGAAATTAAATAACACTACAAGTTAAATAAACCTATGATACTAAACTCTGTCAAAACCCTCTCCAGGATTACTGGGCCGTGAAAAAATTTGGATGGGAATTAAATAACACTACAAATTAAATAAATCTATGATACTAAACTCTGAAAAACACCCAACACGATGACTGGGCCGGGAATAAATTTTGATGCAGATTAAATAACACTACAAATAAAACAAACCTATGATACTAAACTCTTGAAAAACACCCAACACGATGACTGGTCCGGGAATAAATTTGGATGGGAATTAAATAACACTACAAATTAAATAAGCCTATGATACTAAACTCTTACAAAACACCCAACAGGATTACTGGGCCGGGAATCAATTTGGATGGGAATTAAATAACACTACAAATTAAATAAATCTATGATACTAAACTCTTGAAAAACACCCAACACGATGACTGGGCTGGGAATAAATTTTGATGCAGATTAAATAACACTACAAATAAAAGAAACCTATGATACTAAACTCTTGAACAACACCCAACACGATGACTGGGCTGGGAATAAATTTTGATGCAGATTAAATAACACTACAAATAAAAGAAACCTATGATATTAAACTCTTGAAAAAAAACCAACACGATGACTGGGCTGGGAATAAATTTTGATGCAGATTAAATAACACTACAAATAAAAGAAACCTATGATACTAAACTCTTGAAAAACACCCAACACGATGACTGGGCCGGGAATAAATTTGGATGGGAATTAAATAACACTACAAATTAAATAAGCCTATGATACTAAACTCTTACAAAACACCCAACAGGATTACTGGGCCGGGAATCAATTTGGATGGGAATTAAATAACACTACAAATTAAATAAATCTATGATACTAAACTCTTGAAAAACACCCAACACGATGACTGGGCTGGGAATAAATTTTGATGCAGATTAAATAACACTACAAATAAAAGAAACCTATGATACTAAACTCTTGAACAACACCCAACACGATGACTGGGCTGGGAATAAATTTTGATGCAGATTAAATAACACTACAAATAAAACAAACCTATGATACTAAACTCTTGAACAACACCCAACACGATGACTGGGCTGGGAATAAATTTTGATGCAGATTAAATAACACTACAAATAAAAGAAACCTATGATATTAAACTCTTGAAAAAAAACCAACACGATGACTGGGCTGGGAATAAATTTGGATGGAAATTAAAAAACACTACAAATTAAATAAACCTATGATACTAAACTCCTGCAAAGACTCCAAAAGGATTACTGGGCCGGGAATCAATTTGGATGGGAATTAAATAACACTACAAATTAAATAAATCTATGATACTAAACTCCTGCAAAGACTCTAAAAGGATTACTGGGCCGGGAATAAATTTGGATGGGAATTAAATAACACTACACATTAAATAAACCTATGGTACTAAACTCTTGCAAATCACCCAACACGATGACTGCGTCGTGAATAAATTTGGATAGAGATTAAAAAACACTACAAATTAAATAAACCTATGATACTAAACTCTTGCAAACACTCCAACAGGATAACTGGGCCGGGAAGAAATCTGGATGGGAATTAAATAACACAAAAAAATTAAATAAACCTATGGTACTAAACTCTTGAAAAAAAACCCAACACGATGACTGGGCCGGGAATAAATTTGGATGGGAATAAAATAACACTACAAATTAAAGAAACCTATGATAAAAAACTCTTGCTAAAAACCAAAAACAATGACTAGGCCGGGAATAAATTTGGATGGGAATAAAACAATACTACAAATGAAATGAACCTATGATGATAAACTCTTGCAACACACCAAACACGATGACTGGGCCGGGAATACATTTGGATGGGAATTAAATAACACTACAAATTAAATAAACCTACGATACTAAACTCTTGCAAAACACCCAACACAATGACTGCGTCGTGAATAAATTTGGATTGGAATTAAATAACACTACTAATTAAATAAACCTATGATACAAAACTCTTGAAAAACACCCAACACAATGACTGGGCCAGGACGAAATTTTGATTGGAATTAAATAACACTACAAATAAAATAAACCTATGATACTAAACTCTTGCAAAACACCCAATACAATGACTGCATCGGAAATAAATTTGGAAGCATATTAAAACACTACAAATAAAAGAAACCTATGATACTAAACTCTTGCAAAACACCCAACACAATGACTGGGCTGGGAATAAATTTGGATGGGAATTAAAGAACACTACAAATTTATTAAACGAATGATACTAAACTCTTGCAAAACACCCAACATGATGACTGGGCCGGGAATAAATTTGGATGGGAATTTAATAACACTATAAATTACATAAACCTATGATACTAAACTCTTGAAAAACACCCAACACGATGACTGCGTCCGGAATAAATTTGGCTGGGAATTAAATAACACTACAAATTAAATAAACCTATGATACTAAACTCTTGCAAAACACCCAACACGATGACTGCATAGGGAATAAATTTGGATGGGAATTTAATAACACTACAAATTAAATACATCTATGATACTAAACTCTTGCAAAACACCCAACAGGATGACTGCGTAGGGAATAAATTTGGATGGGAATTAAATAACACTACAAATTAAATAAACCTATACTACAAAATTCTTGCTAAACACCCAACACGATGACTGGGCCGGGAATACATTTGGATGGGAATTAAATAACACTACAAATTAAATAAATCTATGATACTAAGCTCTTGAAAAACACCCAACACGATGACTGGGCCGGGAATAAATTTGGATGGGAATTAAATAACACTACAAATTAAATAAACCTATGATACTAAACGCTTACAAAACCCCCAACAGGATTACTGGGCAGGGAATCAATTTGGATGGGAGTTAAATAACACTACAAATTAAATAAATCTATGATACTAAACTCTTGAAAAACACCCAACACGATGACTGGGCCGGGAATAAATTTTGATGCAGGTTAAATAACACTACAAATTAAATAAACCTATGATACTAAACTCTTGCAAAACACCCAACACGATGATTGCGTCAGGAATTTGGATGGGAATTAAATAACACTACAAATTAAATAAACCTATGATACTAAACTCTTGCTAAACACCCAAAACAATGACTAGGCCGGGAATAAATTTGGATGGGAATTAAACAATACTACAAATGAAATGAACCTATGATGATAAACTCTTGCAACACACCAAACACGATGACTGGGCCGGGAATACATTTGGATGGGAATTAAATAACACTACAAATTAAATAAACCCACGATATTAACCTCTTGCAAAACACCCAACACAATGACTGCGTCGTGAATCAATTTGGATGGGAATTAAATAACACTACAAATTAAATAAACCTATGATACTAAACTCTTGAAAAACACCCAACACAATGACTGGGCTGGGACGAAATTTTGATTGGAATTAAATAACACTACAAATTAAATAAACCTTTGATACTAAACTCTTGCAAAACACCCAACACAATGACTGCGTCGGGAATAAATTTGGAAGCATATTAAAACACTACAAATAAAAGAAACCTATGATACTAAACTCTTGCAAAACACCCAACACAATGACTGGGCCGGGAATACATTTGGGTGGGAATTAAAGAACACTAAAATTTATTAAACGAATGATACTAAACTCTTGCAAAACACCCAACATGATGACTGGGCCGGGAATAAATTTGGATGGGAATTAAGTAACACTACAAATTAAATAAACCTATGATACTAAACTCTTGCAAAACACCCAACACGATGACTGGGCCAGGAAGAAATTTTGATGGGATTTAAATAACACTACAAATTAAATAAACCTATAATAATAAACTCTTGCCAAACACCAAACACGATGACTGGGCCGGGAATAAATTTTGATGGGAATTAAATAACACTTCCAATAAAATAAACCTATGATACTAAACTCTTGCAAAGCACCCAAGACGATGACTGGGCCAGGATAAAATTTTGATGGGAAGTAAATAACACTACAAATTTAATAAACCTATTATACTAAACTCTTGCAAAACACCCAACACGATGACTGGGCCAGGAATAAATTTGAATGGCTATTAAATAACACTACAAATTAAATAAACATATGATACTAACCTCTTCCAACAAACCCAACACAATAAGTGTGTCTGGAATCAATTTGGATGGGAATTAAATAACACTACAAATTAAATAAACCTATGTCATAAAACTCTTCCAAAACACCCAACACGATGACTGGGCCGGGAAGAAATTTGGAAGGAAATAAATAACACTACAAATTAAATAAACCTATTATACTAAACTCTTGCAAAACGCCCAACACGATGACGGGGCCGGGAATAAATTTTGAAGGGGAGTAAATCACACTACAACCTAAATAAACCCAAGATGCTTAAGTCTTGCAAAACACCCAAGACGATTACTGGGCCTTGAATAAATTTGGATGGGAATTAAATAACACTACAAATTAAATAAACCTATGATACAAAACTCTTGCAAAACACCCAACACGATTATTGTCCGGTACGAAA
Organism: Euprymna scolopes; assembly: GCF_053919585.1. Lineage (NCBI taxonomy): Eukaryota > Metazoa > Mollusca > Cephalopoda > Sepiida > Sepiolidae > Euprymna > Euprymna scolopes. Next base: position 210,729,453 of record NC_136527.1, on the reverse strand, counting down.
TTTGGATGGGAATTAAATAACACTACAAATTAAATAAACCTATAATACTAAACTCTTGCAAAACACCCTAAACAATGACTGGGCCGGGAATAAATTTGGATGGCAATTAAATAACACTACAAATGAAATAAACCTATGATACTAAACTCTTGCATAACCCCCACCACGATGACTGTGCCGGGAATAAATTTTGATGGGAATTAAATAACACTACAAATTAAATAAACCTATGATACTAACCTTTTCCAACAAACCCAACACAATGACTGCGTCAGGAATAAATTTGGATGGGAATTAAATAATACTATGTAGAGAATAGGAACGACCATTAAGACGGAACACACAAAAGAGTGACACCGTCGTCTGATTAGTAGTATATTAGAGCACGCACGCACACACCGGTAGAAGAACGACGGCTACGACGATAGTCGACTCGGAAACCTTACATGGCGCTACAAACAGGATTTATTTTTCAACATAATTTCTTTTGCACTATTTTTGGAGTATAATGGCGTCAGGACAACACGAGGACGGCCAATACATGCAGTTTAGTCAACAAATAATACATCTGCAAAGAGAAAACAATGAGCTTCGCCAAGAAACCAGACCGGCCACGTATCGAACATGGATTCACCGACGCGGACGGGGTGCTTTTCATCGACTCGTGGGCCCGATACAAACAAATGTGTGGCCTTACCGACCACATCGAAATCCGCAATGAACAAAGGACAGCCTGCTCAAATGAGGTAAATAAACTTTTATTTGACTTAGTTGGGCCTGAAACCCTCAATTCTGTCACAGAGGAACAACTCTTAAGGCATATACAGTTCATTGCGGTGAAAGGTCTACACCCGGAGGTGCATAGACATAAATTTCATAACATCAGACAACAGACGGGGGAGGGACCCGCACAGTTCTTGGCAAAGCTTCGGTCCCAGGCACGGTTTTGCAATTTCACAGTTCTGTGCCCCAACGAGAACTGCCGGCAAGCCGTAAACTATTCGGAGGACATGGTAGCTGGCCAACTCGTAGCCGGTCTGGCAAATGCGGAGTACCAGTGTAAATTGCTGGCCGAAGCAAATATTCTAACCACTGTGGAGCAGAAGCTTCACAGGCTGGTTAGTTTAGAAACTACAGAGACGTCTGTTCCTCAGTTGCAACGAGGCTCAGAGGGACACTCGACTTTTGGCCTACTAACAACCGAGAAAAAACCATCTCGGAAGGAGCAGCCGCTCAAAACCCCTCAGAATAGTCCTTGTGAAGGGTGTGGGAGGACCTCACACCCCAGTGGGTAAAAAGGGCGGAAGAACTGCCCGGCGAGAGGGCTAAAATGTTTTAATTGTGGCGTCACAGGCCACTTACAAAGAGTGTGCCGGAAACAGGAGAGGTCGACGGCGGAGTCAACAAACGATGCCACACGTCAATCGAATATTTTCGGCAGCAGAATGGAGGGGGCACCGGCATGTTACAATCAAAAAGGTAGAATAGCAGCAGTGCCACACCTTGCATGGAGCAGTGGTAGGGTCAGGAGAAGTCCCCCTGAGCCACCACCCTCATTAATGGTCGATGTGTCCCTGATACCAGAGTCCCAGGCTAAATTCGGGTGCGCTTTGGATAAGGGAGTAAGCCGTCGAAAACACCGCATCCAGGCCATTGCAGATACCGGTGCCCAGACGTGTTCAAGTGGCCCAGAAATATTGAAAATATTAGGGTGCACCAGCAGGATCCTGATACCTACCACCCACAGGATACGGGGAATCACAGACGAACCCCTAGATATCAAGGGGGTGGTCCTGACTCAGATTAAGCTCGGCCAGAAGGAAACGCGACAAGTGGTCTACGTTTCAGAAAACACGTCAGGATTCTACTTGTCAGAATCGGCCCTCAAAGACCTAGGAGTAATCAATCGCGACTTCCCGCATCGAGTATCAAAGGCCGATTTATCGGTTTCAGAAAGTGGGACAGCACCGTGTGGATGTCCGAAAAGAGAATCCGTCCCGGACAAGCCAGCGAGGATCCCGTTTACCCCCACTGGAGATAATAGGGAACGGTTAGAGAAGTGGTTACGTGAACACTTTAAGAACAGCGCATTCAACACCTGCCCCCATCAACCGTTACAAGTCATGGTAGGGAGGCTGCTGGATATAACTTTTACCCCAGGGGCGAAACCATCGGCCATACACACACCAATTCCAGTCCCTCATCACTGGAAGAAAAGGGTAAAGGATGATTTGGATCGAGATGTTGCGTTGGGTATTATTGAACTGGTACCAGCAGGCACACCTACGATCTGGTGTTCGAGGATGGTAGTCGCTCCAAAGAAAGACGGGTCACGAAGAAGGTCGGTAGACCTACAAAAATTGAATGCAGCAACGATGAGAGAGACTCATCACACACCATCCCCTTTTAATCAGGTGTCTGTGGTGCCTGCCCAAACCAAAAAGACTGTCTTGGACGCATGGAATGGGTACCATAGTCTGCCACTCTCCCCAAAAGCCCAGGACGCGACCACATTCATAACGGAATGGGGTCGTTATCGGTATCTCAGGGCTCCCCAGGGTTTTCACGCATCCGGGGACGGGTACACGCGCCGGTTCGATGACATCACAGTTGACATGCCTCAAAAGACCCGGTGTATAGACGACACACTCCTATGGGACAGGTCCTTAGAATTGGCTTTCTGGCATACTGTGGACTATATTACCCATTGTGATAAAAGTGGGATAGTCTTTAAGCCTGACAAATTTCAATTTGCTGACGATGAAGTTGAATTTGCCGGCTTTGTGATAACCTCGGACGGCGTGAAGCCAACTAAAAAAATGACGGAGGCTATTCTCAATTTCCCGACCCCAACGAGCATTACTGGTATCAGGTCCTGGTTTGGTTTAGTTAACCAGGTGTCGTATACATTTGCACAGGCCGATATAATGGCCCCTTTTCGAGAGTTTCTGCGGACAAAGAACCGTAAATTTTACTGGGATGACACATTGAATAGACTTTTCAGAGAGTCGAAGAGGAATATCGTTCAGAAAATCGAAGAAGGGGTGAAAACCTTCGATATGAACAGAGCGACCTGCCTTTCAACCGACTTCAGTAAGGTTGGCATTGGGTATTTTCTGTTCCAGAAGCATTGCCAATGCCCAACGGAATTAGGTCCCAACTGTGGTAAGGACCATTGGAAGATGATTTTGGCCGGGTCTCGCTTCACGAAAGATGCAGAATCTCGTTATTCCCCTATAGAGGGGGAGGCTCTAGCGCTGATTTATGGCTTGGAGTCTTGTAAGATGTTCATCCTGGGATCCCCAGACCTATTGGTCACCATGGACCACCAGCCCCTAGTGAAAATTTTCTCGGATCAGATCCTGGAGAATATAAAAAATCCCCGCCTGTTCTCATTCAAGGAGCGGTCGTTGATGTACAGGTTCCAGATTAGGCATGTTCCTGGGAAACTCAACGCAGCACCGGACTGCACATCCCGATACCCGGTGCCGTAAGACACAGCAGACTAAAGGGCACTGACACTTCCCAGCAAATCGAGGGGAGTATACAAGCATCCATCATAGCTGCATACGCACATGACCCCAAGTTCCGAGCGATCACCTGGGATAGGATAGTCGCAGCTGCAGCCACCGATGAGGAGTGCCGAACGTTGGGGTCATACATTCAAGACGGGTTCCCAAGGTCACGCCACGAACTACCACCAGAAATCCTGCAATTCTGGCCGATGGCAGACCAACTATATTGTCTGGAAGGGGTACCCATAAAATGGGACAAAATTTTGATACCAAAACAGCTTAGAGCCGAGGTGTTAGAGGCATTACACTCCGCCCATCAAGGGGTGAATTGTATGTTGGTTAACGCCAGACAACGGTTATTTTGGCCTGGTTTAGACGCCAGCATCCGACAAACAAGGGCGCAATGTCGGAGTTGCAATTTGATCGCCCCATCCCAGCCTAGGGAACCACTAATGCCACCCATAAACCCGGAATTCCCATTTCAAAAGACAGTCACTGACTTGCTAGATATGCACGGGAAAAGTCACATGGTATACGCGGACCGATATACCAGTTGGATTGAGGTCGCACCACTACCATCAGGAAGGGCTGCAGCGGTGTGTAACACCCTGAGGGTTTGGTTTTGCACGTATGGTGCGCCGGAGGAAATATCATCCGATGGAGGGCCACCATTCGATTCACTAGAATACAAATTGTTCCTAGAAGACTGGGGCGTAAAAAGGCGCATATCATCTGCACATTACCCCCAGAGTAATGGCCGAGCTGAACTGGCCGTAAAAACGGCCAAAAGAATGCTGACGGACTGCGTTGATGGCTATGGACACCTACATCATGATCGGGCAGCACGGGCGATGATGACTCATAGGAATACGCCCAGTCAGGACCTTGGATTGTCGCCGGCGGAAATACTATATGGTCGAACAGTAAGGGGCCATCTCCCCGCACTTCGCAAAAAATACTGCATCCACAAACGTTGGACGGAGACCAGAGATTTGAGAGAGAGGGCGATGGCGAAAAGGCATGTACTTAACAAAGAACAGTACGACATACACAGCCGCCCCCTCCAACAGCTCCGAGTCGGCGAGTCTGTGCAGGTGCAGAATCAGGAGGGACCAAATCCACGACGATGGGCGAAAACTGGGAGAGTCGTCGAGACAATGGGTAACAGGCAGTACAGGATACGGTTGGATGGTAGCGGCAGGATCACATTACGCAATCGCCGTTTCCTCAGGAAAATCAAACCGGTCATGGATACGCCGGAGTATCCACCCACTCAACAACCCCATCAACCACCTCCCCAAACACCAAGGAGGGAGGACAGCAAACCACCGTGCAACATGCATGAGATGATGGAGGTGGAAGAAGCTGATTGTGACACATCAGAAACAGATATTGAGGTGGACCAAGATCCGATCAACCACAAGCCAATGCAGACGAGTCCGGTCCCACGACGCAGCATGAGGGTAACACGAGCACCAAGGCCACTTTCCCCTCAAATGCAAGGACCAACTCACTACTACACGGAATTCTCCAGTCACATGACCACAAAACGACGGTAGTGTGGTCAAATGGTGGGGGGAGGGCATGTAGAGAATAGGAACGACCATTAAGATGGAACACACAAAAGAGTGACACCGTCGTCTGATTAGTAGTATATATAGAGCACGCACGCACGCACGCGCCGGGGGAAGAACGACGACTACGACGATAGTCGACTCGGAAACCTTACATACTACAAATTAAACAAACCTAGGTCATTAAACTCTCGCAAAACACCCAACACGATGACTGGGCCGGGAATAAATTTGGATGGGAATTAAAAAACACTACAAATTAAATAAACCTCTGATACAAAACTCTTGCAAAACACCCAACATGATGACTGGTCCGAGAAGAAATTTGGATGGGAATTAAATAACACTACAAATTAAATAAACCTATAATACTACATTTTGGCTAAACACCCAAAACAATGACTGGGCCGGGAATAAATTTGGATGGGAATTTAATAACACATCAAATAAAATAAACCTATGACACTAAAATCTTTAAAACACAAAACACGATGACTGGGCCGGGAATAAATTTGGATGAAAATTAAATAACACTACATTTTAAATAAACCTATAATACTACACTCTGGCTAAACACCCAAAAAAATGACTGGGCCGGTAATAAATTTGGCTGGGGATTAAATAACACTACAAATTAAATAAACCTATGATATTAAACTCTTGCCAAACACCCAACACGATGACTGGGCCGGGAATAAATTTGGATGGGAATTAAAAAACACTACAAATTAAATAAACCTCTGATACAAAACTCTTGCAAACCACCCAACATGATGACTGGTCCGGGAAGAAATTTAGATGGGAATTAAAAAACACTACAAATGCAATAAACCTATAATACTACACTCTGGCTAAACACCCAAAACAATGACTGGGCCGGGAATAAATTTGGATGGGAATTTAATAACACATCAAATAAAATAAACCTATGACACTAAAATCTTGCAAAACACCCAACACAATGACTGAGCCGGGAATAAATTTGGAGGGAATTAAATAACACTAAAAATTTAATAAACCTATGATACTAAACTCTTTCAAAACACAAAACACGATGACTGGCCTTGAATAAATTTGGATGAAAATTGAATAACACTACAATTTAAATAAACCTATAATACTACACTCTGGCTAAACACCCAAAAAAATGACTGGGCCGGTAATAAATTTGGCTGGGGATTAAATAACACTACAAATTAAATAAACCTATGATATTAAACTCTTGCCAAACACCCAACACGATGACTGGGCCGGGAATAAATTTGGATGGGGATTAAATAACACTAAACATTAAATAAACCTATGACACAAAACTCTTGCAAAACACCCAACACGATGACTTCGTCGGGAATAAATTTGGATCGGAATACAATAAACCTACAAATTAAATAAACCTATGTTATTAAACTCTAGCAAAACACCCAACACGATGACTGGGTCAGGAATAAATTTGGATGGGAATAAAATAACACTAAAAATTAAATAAACCTATGATACTAAACTCTTGAAAAACACCCAGCACAATGACTGGGCCAGGAATAAATTTGGAAGAAATTAAATAACACTAGAAATTAAATAAACCTATGATACTACACTCTTGCAAAACACCCAACACGATGACTGGGCCGGGGATTAATTTTGATGGGGATTAAATAACACTACAAATTAAATCAACCCAAGATGCTTAACTCTTGCAAAACACTTAACACAGTGACTGTGCCGGGAATAAATTTGGATGGGAATTAAATAACACTACAAATTAAATAAACCTACGATACTAAACTCTAGCAAAACACCAAACATGATGACTGATCTGGGAAAAATTGGGATGGGAATTAAATAACACTACAAATGAAATAAACCTATAATAACAAACTCTTGCTAAACACCGAAAACAATGACTGGGCCGGGAATAAATTTGGATGGGAATTAAACAACACTACAAATTAAATAAACCTATGATACTCAACTCTTGCAAAACACCCAACACGATGATTGGGCCGGGAATAAAGTTTGATGGGGATTAAATAACACTTCAAATAAAAAAACCCAAGATGCTTAACTCTTGCAAAACACCCAAGACAATCATTGGGCCGGGAATAAATTGGGTTCGGAATTAAATAACACTACAAAAAAAATAAACCTCTGATACTAATCTCTTGCAAAACACCCAACACGATGACTGGGCCGGGAATAAATTTGGATAGGGATTAAATAACACTACAAATTAAATAAACCTATGATACTAAACTCTTTCAAAACACCCAACACAATGACTGCGTCTTGAATAAATTTGGATGGGAATTACATAAACCTACAAATGAAATAAACTTATGTCATTACACTCTTGCAAAACACCCAACACGATGACTGGGCCGGGAAAAAATTTGGAAGGAAATTTAATAACGCTACAAATTAAATAAACCTATGATACAAAACTCTTTCAAAACACCCAACACGATGACTGCGTCGGGAATAAATTTGGATGGGAATATAATAAACCTACAATTTAAATAAACCTATGTTATTAAACTCTTGAAAAACACCCAACACGATGACTGCGCAGGAATAAATTTTGATTGGAATTAAATAACACTACAAATTAAATAAACCTATGATACTAAACTCTTGCAAAACACCCAACACGATGACTGGGCCGGGGATTAATTTTGATGGGGATTTAATAACACTAGATATTAAATAAACCCAAGATGCTTTACTCTTGCAAAACAACCAACACGATGACTGGGCCAGGAATAAATTTGGATGGGAATTTAATTAAACTACAAATTAAATAAACCTATGATACTAAACTCTTGCAAAACACCCAACACGATGACTGGTCTGGGAAAAAATTGGGATGGGAATTAAATAACACTACAAATTAAATAAACCTATAATACTAAACTCTTGCTAAATACCCAAAACAATGACTGGGCCGGGAATAAATTTGGAAGGGAATTAAATAACATTACTAATTGAATAAACCTATGATACTCAACTCTTGCAAAACATGTAACAAATATGTGTAAGGAAAAATTCAAGATGGCGCCTGACTCTCTCTTTAACACGGCAAGTTCAGGAAAAGATGTTATAAATGTTGCAGCAATTCAATAACCGTTATACACCGGTTCTGCACGGAATCCAACAATGGTAAAATATCCTCACACGGCACAAGAAGCAACAGCCACACAATTCCCCGGCCAACTCAATCATCGCTCTCCCCACGTCTTTCTCATCACCCCCTTTTATCGTCGTTCTAGGCCGGCTAAATTTTCATATTCCGAGAATTCGTGTGACTTTGCGAGACATCATAATTTACAAAAGACGGCGGCCGCCATCTTGGTCTTTCTTTTCTATGTTTGGTCGGTAATGCTGAGCTGGTCTCGAGATAAGTCTTTTCCCCTCATCCGTCTCTCCCACGTACCCACACAACATGCAAACACGTGGGCGCTTATCTCCTGGATGCACGTTACAAAACACCCAACACGATGACTGGGCCGGGAATAAATTTTGATGGGGATTAAATAACACTACAAATAAAAAAAAAACCCAAGATGCTTAACTCTTGCAAAACACCCAACATGATGACTGGGCAGGGAATAAATTTGGATGGGAATTAAAAAACACTACAAATTAAATAAACCTATGATATAAAACTCTTGCAAAACACCAAACACGATTACTGTTCTGGGAAGAAATTTGGATGAGAATTAAATAACACTACAAATTAAATAAACCTATGATACTAAACTCTTGCAAAACACCCAACACAATGACTGGGCCGGGAATAAATTTGGATGGGAATTAAATAAACCTACAAATTAAATAAACCTACAAATTAAATAACACTACAAATTAAATAAACCTGTGATACTAAACTCTTGCAAAACACCCAACACGATGACTGGGCCGGGAATAAATTTGGAAGGAAATTAAATAACACTACAAATTAATTAAACCTATGATACAAAACTCTTGCAAAACACCCAACACGATGACTGGTCCGGGAAGAAATATGGATGGGAATCAAATAACACTACAAACTAAATAAACCTATAATACTAATCTCTTGCAAAACACCCAACACGATGACTGGGCCGGGAATAAATTTGGATGGAAATTAAATAAACCTACAAATTAAATAAACCTACAAATTAAATTACACTACAAATTAAATAAACCTATGATACTAAACTCTTGCAAAACAGCCCCATCGAGAAAAAATTTGGAAGGTGAATTAATCATTAATGTGATATTTATCGGTAATACAACATCTTCTTGTTAACAACCATAGAACTATTTTGGGAACAGATGTTTTGTAATAATTCAATTTTGTTGATTTTTCTATAAATATGTTTTGTCAAAAAGTCGAAACTCTAATGACTGGGAAGGAAAATATAAAGCCAGAATTAAAAGTTTCACTGACGTTTTTTCAGTCGATCATGAAAAAGGCACAAAAATGTCAGAGGTGAATTTTAATAGAATACACAAGTATTGAAGATAAAAGAAAATGTACCGTTCATTGATAATTAGTTCATTGAAAGACTTTCAAAAATTGTTATCTTTTTTTAATTACATTTTCACCCCAAACAATTCAACTTGCCACTTTCGTGTAGGAGGCTACTATCAGGGGCAACAACTACTGGGGTACTATGTAGGGATTTCTGCAGCAAGATGTCGGTTCACGTTACATTTGAACTTCCGCATGTCAGTACAGTTGGGGAAGCAGGGACCTGGAATGCAATTTCAAAGTCTAGCGGTTCTGGGGAAGAAACTACTGGTGTAGAAAGATCTTTTACATCTAGGGATCTCTACTGTGTGGGGGTGGGATTTAGCTCCCTGTCGGGTTTGTCGAGGGTGTCTGCAGTTCGCCAGAGCATTGAACATTAAAATACTTGTAGAACAGGCAGAGGGATGCAAAATTTCGTCGATGGGACAGAGGCTGAAGCTTAGATGCCAGTTGGAGCCTAGCAGATTGGCGACTTTCTTTTGAACCTTGTCTAGGAACGAGAGACTATTAGCAGATGCACCAGCCCAACTAGGACAGTAATACTCCATAGATGGGCGAATGCTGGCCTAGTTGAAGTTAGCCAAGAGGCATCTCCTAACATCTATGTGAAAAAAGAAGTCAAAAGAGAAACAGATTGTAGCAACTCGCGTAAATTTTAAGCAATTTAATCATGCGACCAGTAACAACTTGTTTTCAATAAAATCTAATTCTATGAATTTAGACAGAAAATACTCAAAATTAAAATACTTGTAAAACATAAAGATGCAACATTGTTATTAGATTGTGACTCTTCTTGAATTCTGTCTATGACAAAGATAGTTGTGGTAGTTATACCAGACCAGATGCAGCAAATTAGTGTTTTGACCCTACGAATGGCTCAGAAAAATAAGCACACATGGGTACTTGGTACTTTTCCTGGTTTTGTAATTTTAAAAAGTAAACATTCATTTAATGATTATTTTTGTTGTGTCTTGAGAATTATTTTTATTGAATGACTTTATGTTTGAATGCAGAACCCAGAATGCTACTCAGATAATAATAACAATAATAATAATAACAATAATAATGATGATGATAATAATAATAATAATAATAATAACAATAATAATAATAACAATAATAATAATAATAATAATTATAATAATAATAATAATAATAATAATAAAAAATAACAACAACAACAATATTTAGCTTAATCTTTAGATTCTAACCCAGCATAGTTTACACAATAAAAATTCAAACTCTATATATTTTTGTACGTTTCAAGAAGTCTGCAAAGAAACACTTTAAAAATAATAATAAATATTAAAGGTTTTAGAATGTGGGATAACTTTCCTATTTAAATCAACTTTCAACAGCCTTAAAAATACATCTGCGAAGCTTTAAAATACATCTGCAAAGAAGGAATTTAAAAAGAAATAATAAATATTTAAGATTTTAGAATGGGTTATTACTTTCCTATATAAATTCCATGTAAAGTGAGCACCCACTTTATGGTCAGTTAGTGATCATTGTTTGTGATTTCGAAATTTTACCAAACAATTTACTAAATGAAAGATACCGTAAAAAAATATCGTTGTTGGTTTTCTTAAATTTCTTATATTTGGTTTCATATAAAAATAGGGGGGGGGGATCATTTACAATTATTATTCGGGAATTTTGTTTTTTACTCTTTCGTTGAAAAAATAATAGATTTTTAGGAGATTTTTTAATCGCAAATTCATACTTTTATTTACGTCATCTATGAAACATAGAACCAATATTTTTATTAGATTGTAAATTAAATAAATAAATGTAATTTAATATTTCAGTTCATTTTAAAAGTTATTTAATGGAATTGTAAACAAAAAAGAAGAAACTTACCTTTCATTCCAGGAATTCAATGCGAATAAAAATCAAGTTAAATTCTTTGTTCTTTTGTGTTCAAAACATAAAATTTGTTTTGATTTTTTTAGGATTTAGTCGATGAATACAACTTTTGTTTTGTGTGTCCAATTCATTAAGGAATGAAATATATGAAAATATAAAAGAATCAAAATTTGAATATGAAAAACACGATTTAAACGTGAAATTATTTAAAGAGAAAATCCACTGCTAAAGATTTAGGTCATTGTAAAACGGTATAATCATTATTTCGTTCCTCGTGTAAAAATGTCCGTTACTTAGACCGCCGAACTGTTTCTTATCAAGTTTAGATTATATTTGTCAATACTTTGGGTATTTCTTTGGTAAATTTCTCTTTTGCGAGTCCAATTCATTAAAAATATATATATTAAGATCAAAAATGAGTTTTTAAAGACTGAACATTTCATTATTATTTGGATTAGTCGAACTATTGTTAACATCCAAGAGGAGAACAGTAGTTCGAATAATCCAAATAATCATCATATTAAAAATTGACAAACTAAATATTTCACATAAAAAACTTAAATAAGGAATAACACAAACAACGAAATATGGAATTTAGACAATACATTTTTTTACTTGGGAATCACCACTTATCAAGGTCCGAAGGCAACGCGAGGATAGGAATTAATGAATAAGGCCGTGACAGTGATCATTAATTGTGTAAATTTGGTAGAATTGGCTTATTTATTGTGAAGGGTCAACAAGAATTTGTTTACATTTGATTTGAACGCTACCATTTTTTTATCCAACAGTTCAGATCAAGAGTAAAAGAATCTTGTCCAGACAAAGAGCTTCCCCAAGACGAGAGTCACTGATTTCAATTGGGATCAGGGCATATATGACGAAAGAAGAGAAGCTTGGTTTTCGATGCGTTAAAATTAACCAGCCAGCTTTTTCCCCATTGCACCGAGTTCTCAAGATGAGAAAAGAGAATAAAAAATATCTTGGTCATTGCTAGTCTTTGAAGTGTTGCCATAAATTGCGGTGTCGTTTGTATAAATGTTTAGGAATGATCTAAGAATGTGATTTGGGAAATCCTTGATGAAGATTAAGAAGAGAGTTCGGCCCAGGATGGAATCTTGAGGGACGCCATCGGCCATCGTTAATACTATGAGTTTCTGATTTCGGCCCATCAACAACTACTCTTATAAACCTATCTAGGCATATACTTATTCTCTTTGGATGCTGAAAGCTATCTGGTCATTTCGGATTACTACAGCAAATACATAGTGATACGGAAGTTATCAGAATAGTTTGCGAGTTCGAAATTGTAGAAATTAAACTAAACCAATAGAGTGTGACAACGTTGCTTATTATAACAGTTTTAAATACCGGAAATTCGAATCAGATTTGAATTGCAGACATGTAACATCATTAAAACATTATCACATACTCCGTTGAATTGGTTGAGAGACAAATTCAAATGAAAAACACATTAAATAATTCAAACGATTCAATAAATATATTTAATTTGCTTTGATAATTTTTTTTGTTCGTCTGAAAACAGACTTTAATAAGCGAAGTACTTTTTTTTTTAAGAAAAAACAAATTTTACGATTTTTAGGGATAATTAATAAATAAATTGACTTCTTTTAATAAAGAGAATGTGTCTTTTAATAAAGAGAATGTGTATTTTAATAAAGAGAATGTGTCTTTTAATAAAAATGTGTCTTATAATAAAGAGAATATGGAGGGAGACCATCGACTATTTTTTTTTCTTAAATGTCGGTCATCGACTATTTTTAGTTTTTTTTTTTTCTTAAATGTCGAAAACACTTTTTGGGTTTGTATTATTACTCTACACATAGATTCGAAAACGTTGTCAAAAACAAATACATAACAAATAAATGTTATCAAATGCAAGTTAAGTTACTTCTAACTGGATAATTTTCTAGTGTTTTTATTTAATGTAACATGTTTATTCAGCTCGAACAAGATACAGTTTTTACCGATGTATTGGAGCATTTAAAATGGCGCCCGACTCTGACTCTCTCTCTCTCTCTCTCTCTCTCTCTCTCTCTCTCACACGGTAAGTTTGGGAAAAGGGGTTATAAATAAACACTAGAAAAATACTGTTGGAAAGTCGCTAAGTATATGTTACCGTGACATAGGCTGACATATAATCGGTGGGTTTTTAACAGTATTTTGTATATTTTAATTTTTTACTCATTTTCCCAAACTTCAACAGAGAAGCCGGCGCCATTTTAAATTAAGAAAAAAACCCTTGCCTAGAATATTGTATTCGGTTTATTGGAAAGAGCATAGTATTGCACGTTGAAACTGAAAATATTCTAAAAATTGAACCATTAGAAAAATTTTGATAGATTTTTAAAGTTTAAAAATTGAAAAAAAAATTAACTCGTAAAATTAAATTGATTTCATTACGTAAAAAAATATCTGCATGAACGCACGCAGGCACTTTGTAAACATTTTTTTTTTAATAATATTTCTATTATTTTTAAACAACTTTGTAAACACTGTCTTTTTTTTAAATAAAAATTATATTTCTATTATTTTTAAACAACTTTGTAAACACTATTTTTTTTTAAATAAAAATAATATTTCTATTATTTTTAAACAACTTTGTAAACAATATTTTTTTTAAATAAAAATTATATTTCTATTATTTTTAAACAACTTTGTAAACAATATTTTTTTAAAATAAAAATAATATTTCTATTATTTTTAAACAACTTTGTAAACACTATTTTTTTAAAAAATAAAATAATATTTCTATTATTTTTAAACAACTTTGTAAACACTATTTTTTTTTAAATAAAAATAATATTTCTATTATTTTTAAACAACTTTGTAAACAATATTTTTTTTAAATAAAAATTATATTTCTATTATTTTTAAACAACTTTGTAAACACTATTTTTTTAAAAAATAAAATAATATTTCTATTATTTTTAAACAACTTTGTAAACACTATTTTTTTTTTAAATAAAAATTATATTTCTATTATTTTTAAACAACTTTGTAAACAATATTTTTTTTTTAATAAAAATTATATTTCTATTATTTTTAAACAACTTTGTAAACACTATTTTTTATTTTAAATAAAAATTATATTTCTATTATTTTTAAACAACTTTAATAGTTTATTTTGGAAGTATATTCTGTGTCATTATCGAGGATGTCAATAGATTGAATAAGACATAACGACAGATCAGCTTCTATAAAAATGGCGTCTTTATTTACATCTGCCAAACATAAGTACACCGGTAAGGGGGCGTAACTCCAGCCGTTGAAAACTCCTGTTCAGTTCCTTATGCAACATCTTCCCTTTTCTCAATAATAAAAACAGAAGATAAAAACAAAAAAAAAACACAACAAAAAGTCTGATAAGAATTAAAACAGTCTACAAAACACAGTGATCTAGGCATTCCTTGGGCTGACTATGGTAAGGGGGCGTAACTCCAGCCGGTGAAAACTCCTGTTCAGTCCCTCATGCAACATATTCCATTAACAACCTAATTTAAAAAGAGAAATTACGAGTGTTTTATATTTTATTCGAAGTTTTTTGTTAGGGGTGTAACCCCCCCCCCAGCAATTCTGACAGACCTAATGGGCCGTTCATGGTATTTTTTTACAGAAGCTGTCATAGAGTGAGTATATTTTCAGATTAGGATAATGTGAGTTATTTTCAATAGATTACAATAGATAATGTTGTTTTAAAATAATGTGAGTTATTTTCAATAGATTACAATAGATTATGTTGTTTTAAAATAATGTTTTCAAATGCATGCGTATCATACACTTACATTGACTTGAATGATTTAAATTTTGCAAAAGGAAATATCATTTTATTTCAGGTTACCGGGTATATTTGGCAGGTACTTTTCCAATTTTCTGTCACCGGGTATATTTGCCAGGTAGTTTCCCAATTTCCTCTCCTCGGGTATATTTACCAGTTAGTTTTTCAATTTCTTGTTAATGAGTCTAGTTACTCCTATAATTACCATATAATTACATCATTTTAGTATGATTAAGATCTTCCTACGATTCCAATTTCTAATTCCATGTCGTACGAACGACTTTCGTATTTCATTATCTTTCCCTTTCATCTCTGTTTAACGTTGCATCGTTGGAAACACTCATTTCTACTAAGGTTGATTCGTAACCTTTCGTGTTTCATATAACGATGTCAGCTTTAGTAGATCAGTTTTTAATACGTAGCCGTAGGAATTACGCAGTCATAATTGATTGTGTACGACTTATTTCCAACTGCTCTTTCTGTATACGTTCGCAACATTTGTTGAAGCATTCGGTATTTAAATTTTTACAGATCGTCTAGTGAACATATTTACATTCATCTTCTTAAAATCATTAGTAAGTCTTGATTTTTGTCAGAAATAATACTCTTCATCATTAGACATTGATCCTTATTGAATTCACCCGAAATATGCTTAGCCCGTTCTTCTATTTTTACTGCAAGTTCTTGTATACCTTTTGGGATATTTCTGTAGCAGATTTGTTTATAAGATAATCTTGTTCAAAATGGCTTTATTAAGTGATGTTGGCGTAATATTCTGAGGTTTGGATTTCGAAAGATATTATCCAGTACTCACAATAGCAGCATGTTTAGTCCGTTCTTCTATTTTTACTGCAAGTTCTTGTATTCCTGGTGTCTTTTTTCTTTTTTTTCTGTAGCAGATTTATTTTCTAATTCTCTCTCATCTATAAGAAAATTTTGTTCAAAATGGCTTTATTAAGTGATGTTGGTGTACTATTCTGAGGTTTGGATTTTGAAAGATATTATCCAGTAATCACAATAGCGGTACAATGCAGATGACCCCCTACCTCATGCCAACATGGACAGATAAAGCCAAAGTCGTGTTCTCCGTGTGAGTTCTCATATGTCTGTTTTTATCGTTGCAATTGTTATTTATTATCGTGTCATTTATGATTGTTTTTTGTTGCTTTTAATGAAATCATAGATTTCTTTGCTCTCCTCATTGTATGTTCCATCATTCATTCTCTAATATAAAACTTCACAAATCCTCGAGTTCTTGATTTTCCGATAACTTTTCTGTGTCCATTATTAAATATTAAGATCAAGTAAAGATTAGATACCCCATAGCAGACGACAAAAGTAGGCGAACAATTCAAGGGGCACCGTTTGTTCGACCTTGACATTGCCGTTAGTTGTTTCTAAACAGGTAAATAGCAGACATATTCGAATGTTCGCGAGCAAGATTTTTAAGCATATTTTACGTCCCTGATAGCTAAATAAAAAAAAACTACAATATTATCAGAGCGTCTCCATTTACGCTGAACATCCACAAAAATGCCAACATCAATATATTGCATATGAAAGAGTCCACTGTGGAATTTGCACAGGTCCAGCTAGTTATTATTATTATTATTATTATTATTATTATTATTATTATTATTATTATTATTGATATTATTATTATTAGTGTGCTTATAAATAGGCGTCACAGGCCGCTCGAGGATAAGTGTTAAAGAGTGTACAGTAGTCAATCGGGCAAAATCGTAGTAATCGTTAGTCATGGAAATTTTGTAAATTGGATTACTGAAGGGGGACGGCTCATCAAGAACTTGTTTACGTTGGACTTGAAGATGATCATATCAGTATGTGGTGTATTTTCTCAGATATGCTCTTAAAGATAGTAACTCCGCTGTTGTGGGGCATATAGAGGGCAAATATAAATACAGTGGTGTTAGCAAGTGCAACCCTGAAGCAGAAGCACATATAGGGTAAATTAGGATCTTCTCTAGAGATATCCCTGCCACACGGGAAGCAATCCTTAATGTAGGCACATATTCCATGCCCATGGCGATCTTGGGTGTCAGGTTTAGCTGTTAAATTAGAGTATCCGTTAATTATGAACTCATCTAGGGATGTGGTCGGCCCTATTCCAGTTTCACTTAGAAATAATATGTCCGGTTTCGTCTCCTGAAATTGGGTTTCAACCTCTGGAGGGTTTGAACGTAGACCCCTGATGTTGGAGAAGGAGACCTGGTAGTAGGGGTCTACGTTGTAAGATGGAGTTCTAGGTTTAGTCGAGTTTTTATTCTAGAGATATTTCATGTTGAGGTTTTGGGATTTGTGGAATAGGTCGGCATACTTGGTTAGAGCATTACAGAGAGGGACATAAAATAAAAACAATAAAGCGGGGGACCATGGATTAGAGGTCATACGAGCACCTGACATAAAATAGAAAACAATAAAGCAGGGGACAATGGATTGGAGGTCATACGAGCACCTGACATAAAATAAAAAAAAACAATAAAGCAGGGGACCATGGATTGGAGGCCATACGAGCACCTGACATAAAATAAAAAACAATAAAGCAGAGACGTGCTCACAACGAAGTCTATTTTGAACTCTGTCAAAGCAGAAATAGGTCTTTCTAGAAGCTCCGGCATACATGTGACAACTTGATTTTTATAAAGACGATTTATTATCAATAATTGTCAATTTATATAAACATTTGATGTTCATAAAAAATTATTATTTATTAATAACTATCAATTTATATAAACATTTGATTTTCATAAAAATAATTAATTATTAATAACTATCAATTTATATAAACATTTGATTTTCATAAAAAGTGATTATTTATCAATAACTATCAATTTATATAAACATTCGATTTTCATAAAAATAATTATTTATTAATAACCATCAATTTTTATAAACATTTGATTTTCATAAAAAATGATTATTTATCAATAACTATCAATTTATATAAACATTTGATTTTCATAAAAATGATTATTTATTAATAATTATCAATTTATATAAACATTTGATTTTCATAAAAAATAATTATTTATCAATAACTATCAATTTATATAAACATTTGATTTTCATAAAAATAATTATTTATTAATAACTATCAATTTATATAAACATTTGATTTTTATAAAAATAATTATTTATTAATAACTATCAATTTATATGAACATTTGATTTTCATAAAAATAATTATTTATCAATAACTATCAATTTATATGAACATTTGATTTTCATAAAAATGATTATTTATTAATAACTATCAATTTATATAAACATTTGATTTTCATAAAAAATGATTATTTATCAATAACTATCAATTTATATGAACAATAGATTTTCATAAAAATAATTATTTATTAATAACTATCAATTTATATGAACATTTGATTTTCATAAAAATAATTATTTATCAATAACTATCAATTTATATGAACATTTGATTTTCATAAAAATGATTATTTATTAATAACTATCAATTTATATAAACATTTGATTTTCATA
Organism: Euprymna scolopes; assembly: GCF_053919585.1. Lineage (NCBI taxonomy): Eukaryota > Metazoa > Mollusca > Cephalopoda > Sepiida > Sepiolidae > Euprymna > Euprymna scolopes. The sequence goes on along the minus strand of NC_136527.1, from coordinate 210,710,667 downwards.
AAAAATGATTATTTATCAATAACTATCAATTTATATGAACATTTGATGTTCATGAAAATAATTATTTATTAATAACTATCAATTTTTATAAACATTTGCTTTTCATAAAAATGATTATTTATTAATAATTATCAATTTATATAAACAATTGTTTTTAATAAAAATAATTATTTATGAATAAATATCAATTTATATGAACAATTGATTTTCATAAAAATAATTATTTATTAATAACTATCAATTTAAATAAACATTTGATTTTCATAAAAAATAATTATTTATGAATAAATATCAATTTATATAAACATTTGATTTTCATAAAAATGATTATTTATTAATTACTATCAATTTAAATAAACATTTGATTTTCATAAAAAATGATTATTTATCAATAACTATCAATTTATATAAACATTTAATTTTCATAAAAAATAATTAACAACTATCAATTTATATAAACATTTGATTTTCATAAAAAATAATTATTTATCAATAACTATCAATTTTTATAAACATTTGATTTTCATAAAAAATAATTATTTATCAATAACTATCAATTCATATAAACATTTGATTTTCATAAAAAATAATTATTTATCAATAACTATCAATTCATATAAACATTTGATTTTCATAAAAAGGAGTATTTATTAATGACTCTCAATTTATATAAACATTTGATTTTCATAAAAATAATTATTTATCAATAACTATCAATTTTTATAAACATTTGATTTTCATAAAAAATAATTATTTATCAATAACTATCAATTCATATAAACATTTGATTTTCATAAAAAGGAGTATTTATTAATGACTCTCAATTTATATAAACATTTGATTTTCATAAAAATAATTATTTATCAATAACTATCAATTTTTATAAACATTTGATTTTCATAAAAAATAATTATTTATCAATAACTATCAATTCATATAAACATTTGATTTTCATAAAAAATAATTATTTATCAATAACTATCAATTCATATAAACATTTGATTTTCATAAAAAGGAGTATTTATTAATGACTCTCAATTTATATAAACAATTGATTTTCATGAAAAATGATTATTTATCAAAGGCTATCACTATGAATGAAAAACGAATAAAATTATATTGGTGTGTTCACGAAAACCAAATAAAAATTTAACAAAACAATAATTTTTTAATATATTTTTGATCATAGAATGGTAAAACCTTAATCTGATATGAATAAAAAATAATATCGTTTAATTGTTTGGAAAGTTTTAGTTTTACCAGATTAGACATAATAAAATCATATGAACACTTGATTTACATACACAATGATTATTTATTAATAACTATCAATGTATAACTATGAAGTCTGGATGAATAAAAGAACAGAAATATGTTACTCATGTGTAAACGTTTTTTAAATTAAAAAAGCTGAAAACCTAATTGAAAAATTAAGAAAAAAAATATAAAACGTTGGAAATATGTAATAAGAGTCATGTAGGCTTCAGCTTCAATCCCATCGACGATATGTTGTAACCCTCTGCCTGTTCTACAAGTACTTTAATTGTGAATGCTCTGACGAACTAGAGGCACTTGTACCCCCTCGACGTGAATACCCCCAACAAACCCGACAAGAAGCTAAATTCCACCCCTTCACAGTAGAGATCCCTAGGTGTAAGAAAGCCTTCTACCTTAATGGTTTCTTCCCTAGAACTGCTAGACTTTTGAACTCCCTTCTGGGAATCTGCTTTTCCAACTGTACTGACATGCAGAAGTTCAAGTGTAATGTGAACAGACATCTTACTGCTCATCTCTATTCATAATATCCTTGTAACTTATGTCGCCAATAGTAGCCCCTACTTCAAAGTGGCACTGTGCCATGTTTGGTGTGAAAATCGAATAAAAAATCTTAGATGAAACAATAACTAAAAATATAAACAAGACAGAGTTCACGATGAAAATTCTATCCCTTGTGTTATTATGTGGGTAAGTAATATTTCTTAGTAAAAAGGCAAACACACTCTACATATAATGGAATTTATCTGTAAAAGATTTCCTGCAGCTTCTTCTTGGAGAGATTCTAGATAATTTCATAGACTTTTTTTTCATTACGACATCGTTTTGCTAGAGCTTTTTCTAGCGATATATTTTTTCATTAGGAGAACACGTATATTTCTTTCTTGATAGTTTACTTTGTTTTCAAGCTATTCCAATATATAAAGAGTACACTTGATTCACCGATAAATTTATATCCGAGGGGCAACTTACCTTTTCTCCATGTTAAATACATATTATTGTATATTTGTAAATGACATTATGTTGACGCAGCATTTTACAGGTTTTTGTGTCAAAGCAATTTATGTAACCTTGTTAAATTACTGATTGCAATATAAAATGAGGTTCATATTGTTAACTTCATTCAGAGTTCATGAAAAAGCAATATACCTGCAAAAGCACAATACATTATGTATTTGTAAATGATATATTGAAACAGCATTTGTAAGGTTTTTGTGTCAAGGCAATTTATGTAGCCCGATGACCAATCAATCATGAAACATCCATAAGAAACGACAGCTTGTGTTGATGGCAGTTATTTTAATTGATATTTACATTGCGTGTATGAATATGATGTGAGAATTTTATTACGACCGTTGATTTATTCTCATTGAACCTTATCGCTCATCATTTGATGCTGATATATTATGTTTCGTCATTCGACACTTAATCATTGTATTCTCTTTTACTCTTAAGTATTTACAGACAGATTCCTCGTCTGTCTTAAAACCTTTTGTCTAGTATCTTTATTCCAATTCTCATCGAACATAAACCCATGTACACCACATTTCCTTCTGTTATTTAATTATGTATAGACTACTAATTTATAAACAAAAGGTATACTCCTTATAAATTATGAAAGGATATGAAAAGGTGAATACTCATTGATATGATTGTTTGCTTGTAGTTGAAAGATTGTTCAACTCTTCCCTAATATTGAACTCCTCATTAAACTTGTAGAGCAAGGGTCTCCAAAGGTTTTGAATGGAGGATCCTAGGTTTTAGCTCAGCTTCTTAATATCTTCTCATAATAAGTTGTAAAGTTGAAAAGTTTATTTTAGTGTGTTTAGTGCCCAACTCCCCAAATAGTACCCCTGTAGCTTATGTCCCTGATAGTAGCCCCTACAGCAAAGTGGCACTGTGCCTTGTTTGGGATCAGTGGCGGCTCGTGCCTGAGATTAGTGGGGGTGCTGCTGCTTCAAAATTTTTACGTATTTTTTTAATATCGTGTAAAGGAATTCGAATATATAAACAAATATTTAATCAAATAATAAACAAACATTCAAATAAATATTCAATTATATAACAAAGACAAATAATCAATCAGAAATGGATAATACGCAAAAACTTTTTATCAAAAAGATTTTTTTTTTAATTATGTACACTTTACAGAATAAAAATAATATATATATTTATTCCCTTTAAACTTTTCAGATTAAATAAAAGTTTGCGGGGTTTTTTTGCAAACAAACGAAAAACATTTTTAAAAATAACTTATTTTTTATAAAAACAAAAAACAAAAACCTTGAAATTTACTTGCCTCCCTACGAGGGTTATTTTAGGAGTTTACTATTTGAAAATAGCGTTTTATTTAATAACAGTTTTATTTACAAAAATTATTTTTAAAGATGTATTTATAACAAAACGTATTTGTAAATAAAATGCAAAATAAAAAAGTTTACATTTTTATATAGTGAGCAAACAAACAAAAATATTTAAAGATACAAAATTTTATTTATAAATCTTTTAACAACTTGCTTTTTATATAAAAAGAACAAACTTGGCTATTTACTGACCTTCCCATGCCGGTAAAGATCGACATAAAGTGGATAGTTATTATAAGAAAATAGGATGTCATATATAAGCATTATAAAACATCGAATTTTAATGTAGCTTTCTTCCCAAAAAAAACAAAAAACTAAAATTGTCTCAGTCCAGAAGGATTTCTAATTACTTTTTTTTAATGCGTATTATCTGGCCCATCTACTAACAAATTCAATGTAAAGTTTAAAAATGCATAATTATAAAAAAACTGTTTTTTTTACTTACAAACACATTTTAATTAAAAAATCTTGTGTAAAAAATCCATTTTTCAAAGTGTAAATCTTCTAACATTGTCCTTGTCGGAGGCAAATAAATGCTAATTTTTTTATATCTAAAGCATACACGTTAAAAAGATTTCTAACTAAAATGTATTTTCAACATAAACTGTTTCTTCGCTTTTTGCTTCTAGGAAAAAATGTAAACAGTTTTTTTGTAAAGTTTAGTTGTTGCAAAATAAATAGCATTTAAAACTACTTTAAAGAAACAAACAAAAAGGCAGGTAGATGGAAAAGTAACTTTATTTTTATGGTAAGATTTATTTATTGTATATTTGGTTTTTACCCTTGGCCGCGTGTTAGCTTCACTGCTAAATTCCCGAATACTTTTAATAAATAAAAATAAACAGTTTCTGCATATTATATATTTCCGTCTGCTACCGACTTAAATCGCAACGCTAAAAGTGTGCGTATTTAAAAAAAAATAGCACAATATTTTATGTACAAGAACACGTTATGTGCAGATTTTAATAATAATTTTAAAAAATATAAGTAAACCTCCTTTTTTATTCAATAACAATGTTATCATATCTATACAGGCGCACACTCTAAGCAAACAACTAATTTCACGACACGGAACTGCACCAAGCGACAGTTCCTCAAGAGGCTTTCATCAGCTGCGTAAAGCGTCTAATCTGCGTATGCGTACAAGAATATTTCATTAAGAAAGTGTAACTGTGAATTTCACAGCTCCAAGCAAGTTTTATTTTTGTTATCATATGCATTTGGAGATACCGACATTAAAGTTAATGATTTTATAATGTACACATAGAAAAAAATAAAATAAAAATGATAATAATAATAATAATAATAAATAATAAAAATAATAAACAAACGTATTATTTTTAATTTATCATTAATATTGTGTAGAAATACCTTGGGGGTGCTGCAGTCCCACAGCTCCATGCACGAGCCGCCACTGTTTGGGATGGAATTGCAATTAAAAAAAAAAAAAAAAAAAAAATATATATATATATATATATATATATATATATATATATATATATATATATATATATATATATTGTGTATATTTAGGCAGCATATTCTCCTTTAAGCATATGTTGTTAAACAGCACAGCATTTTCTTGTTTGACAATTTTCCGTTTTATTTTTTCCAGTTTTCGAATAATCTTTCTTGTGCTATATGTAAAATGGTGTAAAAGTGTTCCGTAGTCTGCGAGCGCTTTCGGCGTTTCCGCCATCGTCTGGCTGGTTATATAAAAAGTCGTTTTAAAATTACGTCGAATGATAAGGTCGTGTTTTAAAATTACATTTTGGGTTGTCTCAAAATAAACAATATAAATTATGAATCCAGCAAAAATATTTTAAAATGCCTCTGTTAATGTATATAAAAAAACTGTCCAATAAATTTGTATATAAATAGCCTACATAAGCCATAAACGATCTTTTAGTACGATGTAATTTTAAAACACGACCTTATCATCCGACGTAATTTTAAAACGACTTTTTATATAACCAGCCAGACGATGGCGGAAACGCCGAAAGCGCTCGCAGACTACGGAACACTTTTACACCATTTTACATATAACACAAGAAAGATTAATCGAAAACTGGAAAAAATAAAACGGAAAATTGTCAAACAAGAAAATGCTGTGCTGTTTAACAACATATATATATATATATATATATATATATATATATATATATATATATATATATATATATATGTGTGTGTGTATGTATATTCAACCGCTATCTCGTACCGTCCGACCAAGAAATCTTTTAAAGATTCCAACAGTCCCTAAAAATGGAATTGTTAGAATATCTGCAACTTATTTTACTGGATATATTTGCTAGGTTGTTTTTGAAATTGTTTTCTTAGTGTAAAAACAAAACTTGATTTTCAATTGTTTATAAAACTTTACTTACTAGAAAAGTGTGGAAAATACGTTTTTTCTCAGATTCACTCTTCAAGCTACTATTTGATCAATATTTAATTTTATTAGGAAACAGAGGGAAATTTTAATTATATATATTCTTTTATATATCTGATATTTGTCTGTCGTAAAGGCTTTATCTTCCAAATATTGTATCTAAGTATTTTTTTTAGATTTTTATTAGTCCAATTGCGCCTACACCGACTGATATAATGTTTATATGAGAATATGTCGGTTTTTATCATTTTTTTGTTTTGTTTCTTATATGGTGTTATTTTTTCTTTCACTTAATTATGTTTTACCTCATATTAATGCCATACTTTGCAAACTATTCCTTTTATCATTATTCTGGGTTTTTTTTCATATATATCACTTAAGTTGACTTTTGAAAACACGAATATTCACTGTATAAAATTAGATAGAAAAATAATTGTGATTTTTTAGAACAGTAATGACCACATAGGTAATAGAAATACGGTTTACACACTTTTGTGGAAATTTCCTTATCTGTTTGGTTAAGCTAAGTCAGAAATTCCAGGTTTTGATTCTGTCTCGTTGTATGCAATTGTTTGAATCTCTCTCTTGCACTTTATTCACCATGTATATTTGCTATGTAGTTTTTGAAATTCTTTTCATCAATACAGTTGCTCCTTTAACAACTGTAATGAATGATACACATCTTAAGATTCCAGTTTCTGTTCATGTCATACATAAGAACTTCCTATTTCATTATCTTTTCATGTCATACATAAGAACTTCCTATTTTGTTATTTTTTCATGTCATACATAAGAACTTCCTATTTCGTTATTTTTTCATGTCATACATAAGAAATTCCTATTTCGTTATTTTTTCATGTCATACATAAGAACTTCCTATTTTGTTATTTTTTCATGTCATACATAAGAACTTCCTATTTCGTTATCTTTTCATGTCATACATAAGAACTTCCTATTTCGTTATCTTTTCATGCTTATTTCTCTTCCTTATGCGATATGACTGTGTCAGATTTTATGGCCCCGTTTTCTAGATACATGGCTGTAGAAATTGAATAGTCATAGTGGATTTTACATATTTCTGGTATTAGTTCCCAGGATTTGCTGCTGCATTCAACTTTTTGCAGAACATCCAGAAGTTACAGAATTTTAGTGGCCTTTTGTCTGGTGTTTTACTTATATATTTTTTCTCCGTGCAAAACGTTACTGCCAAGTAATACTCCACAAGTTACAGAATTTTAGGGGCCTTTCGTCTGGGGTTTTACTTATATCTGACATTTTTCTCCGTGCATAAACATCACAATCTGGGAGATTGTCTAAAGGTTTTATTTTCATGCCTTCGAATACATTAAGTGACTTTATAATATCAGCAGTATTGTGATGTTCCAGAATTTTATGCCGGGTTTCTAAGTCGTGACAGACGGTTTTTGATGAATACTACTTTTTAAATAATATACTAAGCCATTTTCTTTAATAGCAAATTCAGTTCAATTAGGGTATATCAATTTTCATTTATTGAGCGTTACCCTTGAAAGTACATATTCTCTGTCGATATTGAGTTACGTGATACCATGTCAAGAAGTTGACGTGAAGTGAGTTCTGGTGTGGTGTCTTTGGAAAGGGGAATGATAAGGTTTAAATCTATTCCATGGAGAACTATGAAGAATGTTTTGCTTGAACTCTTTACTTTTCGCTATTTCCATCGGCATTTGTCCTCCCGACTTAAATTAATTTTAAATTCGCGTTTGTCCCTTTGTCCAAAGTCAACCTTTGCCTCATCAAAAGCTTTTAACTCTATTACAACTTTTACCTTTTTTGTGAAATAATTAAATATCTGTGACACGATCAAAAGTAAATTCTTGACCATTGCCCCTTATACACTTTCTTTTTGAGGGAGAAACTCAAATTTGAGAATCGAATAAATCATTTTGTTTTCCACGATTTATTATACATTTAGTAACCGAAACAGACACAATAATATTTTTATCTCTACTTCATATGATTATAGTTTCTTTTTCCAGCTTAGGGTTGTAACATCACTAGCAGGTGCCCCGTTGCTTTCCTCAGATAACCGAGTGCATAGCACTGCTAAGGGGACGTCTTTATTTCTGTTTGTAAATTTTGAATGTTTTTCTTTTTCATTTTAGTTTGAATGTTTTTTTAGTGTTTAAAACTTGAAGTATCTCCATATCAGATGTGCTAGGTGTATCAGAAATTTTGTAGGAAGTTTTAACACCCCTAACACGAAACTGCGAATAAAACATAAAAAACTCGTAATTTTTCTTTTAAAAGTGGGTTGTCTATTTTCATTATGGATTATACTTCCAAAATAAACTATTAAAGTTGTATAAAAAGTAAGAAAATATTATTTTTTTTATTTTTGTAAAAAAACAGTAATGAAATTAATTGAATTTTACGAGTTCCGTATTTTTCAATTTTTAAACTTTAAAAATCTATCAAATTTTTTTTATTGATTCTATTTTACGATATTTTCAAGGTCAATGTGAAATTTTTTGCTCTTTCCAATAAACCGAATATAATATTGGAGACAAACGTTTTTTTTTTCATTCACCCCCCCATTTTGAAATGTCTATTAAAAAGTAAATAATAATTTACTCAGCAAAGTTCTATATATATCACAAATTGAAGATAAAAGATCAATAAATAATATACTCAAATTTTAAATAAAAAAGAACTGTTTATTTAGAAATTTACCTTATTTTAAACACGTTGTCTTTTTGTTTTTTGTTGTTTATTTTGAAAATGAAACATTGGTCCTTGCTCCTTTAATTGAAAACAAAAATTAGGGTTTGAATTACATTTTTCGAGCAGTTATAAGCTTGGAAAGACAGGGAAGTCGAATTAATTCACCCTCTCATTTTGAAATGTCTATTAAAAAGTAAATAATTAATTTACTTACCAAAGTTTTATATATAACATATTGAAGATAAAAGTTCAATAAATAATATATTCAATTTTAAAACAAAAATAGAATTGTTTTTTAGAAATTTACCTATCAAGTCTGAAGTTTAAAACTTTTTTTTTAATCCCGTTGTTTTTTTTTGTTTTTGTTTTTAATGAAACCTTAATCCTTGTTCCTTTTATTGAATTACATTTTTCGAGTAGTTTTAAGCTTGGAAAAAAGAGGGTCGAATTAATTCACGCCCCCCCATTTTGAAATGCCTATTAAAAATTAAATAATTAATTTACTCACCAAAGTTGTATATATCACATATTGAAGATAAAAAATCAATAAACAAGATATTCAATTGTAAAACAAAAATTGAAGTGTTTTTTAGGAATTTACCTGTAAAGTCCGAAGTTTAAAACCCTTTTTTTTAATCCCGTTGTTTTTTTTTAATGAAACCTTGGTCCATGCTTCTTTAATTGAAAAAAAATAGCGTTTGAAGTACATTTTTCCAGTAGTTATAAGCTTGAAAAAACAGGGGTCAAATTAATCAATATTTTTCACGAAATTTCTGACACACCTACAGATGTGCAGAAAAACCCGTATATAGGTTGGTATCTAGTAGCCATCTTTCTCTTTCTTTTTCCCCATGGTGAGTTCTCATATATTTATCTTTTTGTGAAGAATTATCCAATTTTAGAATCAAATACAATACTTTTCTTTCCTCACGATTTCTTGTACCTTGAGTAAGCGAAGCAAACAAAATAGTTTTATCTCTAACAGATTACTTTATTAGATTATAGTGATATATCCAACTTAGTGTTGTTACTAGTAGTAATATCACTAGAAGGTACACCCTTGTTTTCCACAGATGATTCAGTGCATAAGCATTGATGTATGAAGATTGTTTTGCCATCCTTGACATCTTTTCTTAGGTTTTTAATGTTTCATTTTCATTTCGCTTTGTCTATCACCATTTGTCTTCGCTGTTCAATTGAATTTGTGTAAATTTGCTTATGTCGCTTTGATCAAAATCAACTTTCGTCTCATCAAAAGCTTTTAACTCTTGTGAGATATTTATCTGTGACAAAAGATGAAAAGTAAATTCTTTGCCATTCTCTCGTATACTTTTCTTTTTGTGAGGATAAAGCTCGAATTTGAGAATTGAATACATTATTTTTTCTTCGCGATTTCTAAGACCTTGAGTAAGCGAAGCAGACAAAATAATATTTGTATCCCGAACTACTTTAGTATATTAAAGTGTATTTTGTCGTGGTCTTTGTTTAGTTTTGCTGAATTTCAGGACTACATTTAGTCTCATCTCGTGTACTATCCAGCTTAATGTTGTTACTAGTAGTGGCATCACTAGAAGAGGCACCGTTGCTGTTACAATATTTTTGATATATAATGGGGGTATGATCCCACACAGTTGGGCGATTCTATTTATAGACGATGCTGCTAGGAACTGACGAATAAGATTAATTCACGTTCTGCTACCAACCAATCAGAAACCAGAATTGCTCCATAAATAGTAAACCTTTTCTGTAGCAATTTCGCATGTTTTTTCTGTTTCGACACGGTAAGAATCTTTTGCTCCGTGGAACTGTCTAGTGCAAACCAGTCACTTCTCAGGACTTGTGTGGAACACAGCACCATCGGAAACTGTTCCGTCTACTGCAAACCAGTCACCTCTCAGGACTTGTGTAGAACAACAAACCATCGGAAATTGTTCTGAAACGAAACAAGGCTTACACTTCTAGAGTTGTTTTTCTCAGGTAACCAAAAACATAGCCATGCTAAGGGGCGTCTTTATTTCTGTTTCTAATGTCTGATTTTTTTTATATTTTAGTTTGAATGTTTGTTAGTGTTTTCAAACTTGAAGTATCCTCATATCAGATATTCTGACAACCCCTTTATAGGTTGGTCTCTAGTAGGTGTTCAATTTCTCTCTCTTTCCCCCAGTGTGAATTCTCATATGCCTCACTAATGTTGATTTTTGAGAGCTAGAATATCTACATACTTGACAAATATGTGGCTTTTCCCCGGTGTGAGTTCTCATATGTATTATTAAGTTTGATTTTTGAGAACTAGAATATCCACACACATCACAAGAATGTGGTTTTTCCCCAGAGTGAGTTCTCATATGTCTCACTAAAGTTGATTTGTCAGAACTAGAATATCCACATGCATTACAAAAATATGGCTTTTCCCCAGTGTGAGTTCTTATATGTACACGTAAGTGTGACTTTTGAGAACAAGTATATTCACATGCGTAACAAAAATATGGCCTTTCCCCAGTGTGAGTTCTCCTATGTACAAGTAAGTGTGCTTTTTGAGAAAAAGAATGCCCACAAACTTCACAAGAATGTGGCTTTTCCCCAGTGTGAGTTCTTACATGTATCACTAACTTTGATTTTTCAGAACAAGAATATTCACACACTTCACAAGTATGTGACTTTTTCTCAGTGTGAGTTCTCATATTTGTCACTAACTTTTATCTATAAAAACAAGAATATCCATGCACTTCACTCCTGTGTGAGTATCTTTATGTTTTAGTTAATCGTATCTGACAAAACAATTATATCCACACACATCACATGCCCTTTGATAATTTTATTGTCTTATCAAATTATTTAAGCTGAGGATGAAGCAGCTTACGAGATGACAAATATTTACTAGCAGTCTTATGTATTCCAACTGATAGCCAGTTATAATGCTACTTAATAAAAACATATAACATTTAAAAAGTGTTATATTTATACGAATACTTTTCTACAAGATATTTTGAATGTTATATTTTCCAGTACTTCAAAAAATATTGTCGTTCATATATTATATTTTAATATAAAAAAATATTCAACTAGTGTTATATTCTCATCTTCGCTTCCCATGATTCCTTATAATGTTACAAATGACGTAATAACAGTTTACAGCTTCATGTTTATAAATCATGACAGTGCATTACATTTACAAGATCTGGTTCAATCAGGAACATCTGCAAAATAATGAAATTAAATATTCTTATTATTTGCATTCGCATATAAGTATTCTGTTTGTTTATTTTTGTCAATAATATTAGAGTGAAATCACATGAAACATTTTTTAAAACTTTCAACTTGACCAATAAATGTGTTTCTTTAGGTATAATATAGTTTAATTTATATCTAACGTTTTTAATTGATTTTTTTTAAATATAATTATCCGCAATTCGTATTTAGGTAAAATGCACTTTCATATAATTGAATTCATTACCAAAAATTATCACAAAACAAAAGCAAATGACATCTAACGTTTTTATGATGTTCATCATAGTGAGGATATATATATATATATATATATATATATATATATATATATATATATATATATACTGCACTATTGTATATATATATATATATATATATATATATACATTTATATATATTTATTTACTATAACGATTATTAAATACCTTCAGACAATAGTGTTTCATTATTTTAGGAATCATAGATTCAAACCTGGCAAGAGAAGCCATCTAATCAACTCGGATACTTTTAACTGCGAGAAACATTGTTGAAATTTATTGAAAAAAATTTAACGTCTTTCAGAGTGATCTAATCATTATATGGTGATCTGTACATAAGAGCTAAATTGGCTGCAAGTACTCAACGATAAGAAACGAATTTCTTAAAGTGCTGACATAATTGATATATATGTATACTATACTGCATATATATATATATATATATATATATATATATATATATATATATATATATGCATGTATCTTAATGCATTCGATGAGATTAAATTACAATAAGTCCATCAAACAAGTATTTATTGCATACACGTTTTTGCCTTCTTCAAACACATGCATATGATACTAGTCTCTCGCTCCTTGACAAGCTTGAAAAGAGAGCCGCAAACCTGATAGACCCTGAACTGGCATCTAAGCTTCAGCCTTTGTCAAATCGACGAAATGTTGCATCCCTCTGCCTTTTCTACAAGTATTTTAGTGGTGAATGCTCTGACGAACTGCAATCACTTGTGCCCCCACGACGTGAGCACCCTCGACAAACCAGACAGGCTGCTAAATCCCACCCTCCACACTGTAGAGATCCCTAGATGTAAAAGATCTTTTTACTCCAATAGTTTCTTCTGCAGAACCGCTAGACTCTGGAATTCCATTCCAGGTCCCTGCTTCCCCAACAGTACTGACGTGCAGAAGTTCAAGTGTAACGTGAACTGACATCTTGCTGCCCAAATTCCTACATAGTACCCCAGTAGTTGTTACCCCTGATAGTAGCCCCCTACACCAGTGGCCTTGTTTGGGGTGAAAATATAATTAAAAAAAAGATATTATATATGCAAAATTATTACAAATATTGAAACATTTTCTTACTATTTTCATAATACGTTCTTGTTTAGTATTCAAACGGACACTAATTTGGTAAGAAAATAGTGAAATTCTTAACAATTTAATTCTTATTCATCCCTACTGTTTTTGTCAATTTCTCAATCCTATTCGTCCAAGTTTTGTTTAAGAAAATATATTCGTTCATTCATTCAATCAATCAGTAAAACAAAATAATCAAATGATTATAAATAGATAATGAACATTTATCGTATAATTTAGATTTTAGCCAAACATTTCACACCAAAACAATAGAACTAAAACATGTCGATTGATGCTGCCATTTGCTTTTGGCAACAACATTTTCTATCTCATGTATGATTTCACAGTTAAATTTTTGACAAGAAATATCTAATTCAGCTTAACTTAAATCAAATTTAGTTTTACAGCGTTTTAATGTTTAATCTTTCATTTATATTATTTAAATAATTTTTTTCAGATATTCCTTAGTAGATTGGAACAAGGTAATTTCTTTAATCAAGAAAGTATTGCATTTTTAGATTCATCTTCAGTCGATTAAATTAAAATTATTAGTTTGTTTATATCAAAGTAACTACAGATAAGGTATGAAATCATTTGCTATAAGTGTTAAAAAGTAAAGAGTGATAAGTGCAATGCCAGCCGATACCTATTTGCTATACTTTAAAAAAGACTAGGTAAGAAAAACAGTAAGAATAGATGTTATAAGGAATAGAGTTCCACAAAGCATACTGTTTTTAAAAAGGAGGTACTAGAATATGATAGTGTATTATAATGAGGTACCGGAACAGAGAAATGATGAAGAGCACTAGGCCAACAAATCGTGATGAGCAGCCCTCTTCAATCTACCCACAGTTGACACCTCTATTAACCGCTATATATATATATATCTGTGATCTCAAATATGTAGATAAATATGTAAGATAAATAAATAGCGAGTAAATAGTTTGGATTATATGATTCAGCTTTTTCTAGTGACTTTCGGAAGGAGGATTAGGATTCAGACGATTATAAACACCAGGGTCGTCAAACTTAATGTTTTTAAAGCATTTACATAGACATTGCATTAAACAGTTCTGATTTGTTGCTAACAATTTTGCATGTGGTTTATTAAATACAGACTTGGATGAATGACATCATAGTATTATCAGTAGAATAAAAGTTCTTCAGAGGAAGTATACTTTAATGTGAAACAAGTGTGTATCAATTTACCTGGTAAATCTACTTCACTTAAAATGGGCTGGAATGATAGACGATTACTGGATGATAAGGATTTCGCAAACTAATTCTGTCTCACTCATCATTCCTTAATCGAAAGTATGAAATTATTCAATTGCCAGTGAAGCACAAGGTGTTGTGGGTAGATATCAGTGCTTTGATAAGGATTTCGCAAACTAATTCTGTCTCACCCATCGCCTCTTAATGTTTTTAAAGCATTTACATTAACATTGTATTAAAACAGTTCTGATTTGTTGCTAACAATTTTTCGTGTGGTTTATTATATGCAGACCTTGATGGAATCATGTCATAGTATTATCAGTAGAATACAAGTTGTTCAGAGTAAAGCTAAGTATACTTTAATGTGTAAAACGTGTGTATCAATTTACCTGGTAAATCGACTTGACTTAAAATGCACTGGAATGATGGGCAATAACCAGATGATTGGGATTTCGCAGACCAAATCTGTTTCATCCATAAACCCTAATTCAATAGTATGAAATTATTCAACTGCCAGTAAAGCTCAAGTTGTTATGTGTAGATATCAGTGCTTTGAACAGATGTGTTGCGAGAACTGTTGTTATAATATTGCAAGACGATTTTATTGACACTCTAATCATTTGAAAACAATTCTATTGACACTCTAATCATTTGAAAACAATTTTATTGACACTCTAATCATTTGAAAACAAACACTGACGAACATATTGTGATTAATTATTCTTTTTGCTGTTTTAGAGAACACTTTAGTCAGCCATTAAATATCAGTCCTTATGCAACTGTACCAAAACGAATTATAATTAAAAATCATAAAACTAATTATATACGGGCTGTTCTACAAAAGTTAAGAATTTTAGAACTTAAAAAGAGGTGGCCGCTACGCCCTTCTAAACAAACTATACGGTTATAAACGTATACCAAATAAAAATTGTTCACTAACATTGCACATCATCTCACACATACTGTGGAAAAAACTAGAAATTACTGGTTGCTCAGGAGAGAGGGGAGTAGGTGAACTTACCTTGTTACTAACCAAAAGAGTCGTTGTTTCCTAGAAGCGTTATAAAGCTTTACCTTGGTCATGTGATGGTGATCACATGACCTTTTCAGACCTATAAAGGGAGGTAATCAAACTCCTTGTTTTTTTTTGTTACAATTTCAGTTGTATTTAGAAATTTGCTGCTGATGGTTACAATTTCAGTGGTGTTTACTTTTGCTGATGATGCTGATGATTACATTGATTACTTATTTTGTTAACTGACTGTCACGTCGCGGAAGGGCAATTCTTTCGCAACTCTAAAGGTGAGTGTATCTTGCTTCCTTCTCGACTGAGCAGTCTTATTACTTTTAGGAAATTAATTTTTCCAAAATACACAATATCCTACTGTTATACAAAAAATTGAAATGAAAAACAAAAATATTTTGGTAAATTTTTACTAACAAATCAATCGTAGTTTACTCCATTAGAAAAATCAAAATCTATTATCTCTTGGCTATAACATTTCAACAGCACTTAAAATATTAGTACTGAAGGAATTTTAAAAAAATTAAAGTTTTGGTTATCTTTCAGATGCAAGGTTCATTGTTTACTTGCGGTTTTAACGATGTAAGATTCCGTTGTACGGAAGACCAAATCGGCCAAAATGTCTATGATGTTTTTATTGGCGCTTTTTTTCGTATTTTTAATAACATTTTTTTGCACCATTTACAAGTTCTTTTTACAAATAATTTTTTTAATACTGTAATAGTAAAATAAAGATACATTTATTAATTATACGGAAAAAGTATCTCGTAATGTTTTCACACGAGATTTTTTTCCTGTTGATTTCTCTTTTTTTTAAATATTAAAATTGATTTACTATTTAAAGTGATTTTAAAGCCTTTAACATGACGGAGTTTATAATGAAAACCAAATTACCGTTAAAATTAAAATAATCTTTATTAGAAATTTGTAACAAAATAACAAAATTATAAAACTATTAGATTAAAATTGAGAACTTTTAATTAAACAACGTGAACATTTTATAATGAGTGTTTTCATGAAATGTATTTTTAATAATAAAAAAAGTGAACTTTTTTTACTTAAACTTCATAAAAAAAAACGTATCCAATATAGAATGTTACTAAAATAATTTTACTATTACAGTATTAAAAAAAATATTTGTAAAAAAAAACTTGTAAATGGTGCAAAAAAATGTTCTTAAAAAATACGAAGAAAAGCGCCAATAAAAACATCGTAGACGTATATTATCATTTAAACAGCATATCAATTTAAATATTTAAATTCAGTAAATAAATTTAAATATTTAAATTATGGCCGATTTGGTCTTCCGTACAACGGAATCTTACATCGTTACAACCGCAAGTAAACAAGGAACCTTGCATCTGAAAGATAACCAAAGTTTTAGAGTAAGGGATCAAGTTCCTATATAAATTTAAAATGAAATGAGCAGCTTCTCCATGGGCAGTTATCAGTCGATATGTAATTCGCTGCAATTGGTAGTGGGTGGGGGTGATATATGTTTTGGCTTTCTTACGTTTTTTTAAGTAGGGATAACAAACCACGTGCTGTAAACTATTCTGTACTTTTTCCTAACAATTTAATAATTAATTGTTGGCTTTCTTAAATGTTAATATTCAAATTCATATTTGACATATTTTTTTAAGTGCCATCACATTTAGTTTGAGTTTATATTATATTTATATTTTTGTTGTTTCTATAAAAATCAGAGTTGGTCATTTTTTCTTAAATTCGATTTTAAATTCGGAAGGGGGAAATTTTCATGCATTCTATTTTTTGTAGTGTTAAATTAAAACACCTCCTTTTATTAATAATAATGTTATTATTTAGAAAGCTATTCTTATCATGATAAAGGAAATCCTTGCTGACTAATTTGTATTTACACCTAACAATTTACTAAATACATGGGGTATTTTTATAGCTTATTAATTTAGAAAAAAATGAGTATCGAGTCTATGTTAGAAAAAAAAATGGTTGATACGAAACAGTCAGTTGGGAAGTCCCGATAATCCCTACCTAATCGAAGACTAAAAAAAAATACTGTTAGAAAAACACCTAATAAATGTCATGGTGACACTTTTTAGCAAAGTTCTATGCTCAACAATTTTTACGGCATCTTTTGTTTATTAAATTGTTTAGTGAAAGTGCAGAATAGTTAGCAACACATTCAATCTGATCCCCATCAAAAACAACGTAAGAAAGCAAAAATTAATGTGAGCCCCCCCCCCCTCTGTCACTGCCACAACAATTGAAAACTTCGAACGATTACAGGAATAATTAGCTGCTGACTGATCATAAAGTGGTTGCAAATTTTGTATTAAATTTATACAGGAATATGAACGCCACTCTAAAATCTTAAATATGTATTAGTATTTTGTCATTGTTTTAGTGAACATTTTATAGGATGTTGAAACGTAATAGCCAAAATGCAGTTATTGTTTTTTGTTGTTGTTTTTAGGAGAAAATAACGCTGGTTTAGATTGTAAATATTTATCAATATTTTTTCTACTTACATTTAATTGGTGATGGATGGCCAATAAATAGGTGTTCATTTTATGTAAACTTTATCGAATAAATGATCTCCATTAAAAAAATCTAAAAAGTCAAATGGAATTCTACAGCGACATAAGAGGAAAGGGAAAAAATGTGTTTTTTTAATTTGAATATCAAAACAATCAAATACCGAAAAAAAAAAACAGTCTTTGTGTTCAGTTGTCTAATAATTCAACCAACTCCGAATTAAATTATTTTGCTTATGCAAAACGTAAGCATTTTCCAAGAAATAACACAAGTTTTAATTAAATATTTGCACATTTTTAACAAAAATCACAATGTCATGTTGTATAATATATTTTTAAGATAATTTTTTAATCGGCGATTCATGTTTTATGTATTTTTATAAAAATGTTTTATTGGATTGCAACTAAAATTAATTAATTTTAATGTTTAAGATTGATTTAAAAGTCTTTGAATGAAAAAAGAAAAAGAAAAAAAAACTTACCTTCATTCCAGGAATTCAATAAAACGGGATGAATTCGTTTTTTTTTCTTTTGTGTTCAAAACAAAAGAAATGTTTCGTAAGTTATGATTTCTTTAGTAAATTGATACAACTTTTGTTTTGTGTGTCCAATTCATTAAGAAATAAAATATATGAAAATATAAAAGAATCACAATTAAAAGATGAAAAACGCGATTTAAACGTGAAAATATTTAAAGAGAAAATCAACTGCTAAAGAACAATTAATATAGGTCACCGTGGCGTAACACGGTGTAATCATTATTTTGTTCCTTGTGTAAAAATATTAGTTAATTAGTTAATTGTGTCGAATTGCCTTTCTGTCAAGTTTAGATTATATTTGTCAATGTTTAAAACTTGTCGGAATTTTTTTATTAATTTTCTCTTTTGCGTGTTCAATTCATTAAAAATATATGAAAAAATATATGAAAAAATATATATAAAAATCAAGTCCACTTTTTAAGATTGAACATTTCACTATTATTTAGATTAGTCAAACCACAAGATTATTGCATACAATCCAACATTCAAGATGAGAACAGTAGTCCGAATAATCCAAATAATTTTCATATAAAAATTACAAAACTGAATATTTCACATAAACAACTGAAATTAAAGGGAGGAATTGTAAAAACGGTGAAATCGACCAAATTACAAAACTATATTTTCATCAAGAAATTAAACTATAACCACATGATTACATTATGAAACTTTACATTTATTTGTTATCAAACCCGATTAACTTAAACTTACTATGAAACAATATATAAGGTAAATAAAAGAGCGTTGGAGCAAATTACACGGCGAGCAGTAGATTGTAAATTATTGATTTGTGTCATTTTATAGTAATTGTCTGTATTTTTAGATGAGGTGTTTTCATTGATTGAGATTAGGAACCGTTTTCCCCAGTTCGATACAAAACACCTGACGAAGGCCGGGGGGCAAAACGGCCGAAACATTGTGACAATAACAACCAAGATGAGGAAGTCAGTCCGACAATCTCAACCAATGTGTCATTTTATATTCTCTACGATATTCACACCCGGGAGCTGGTGCTGGTGCATCGTTTTACAACATTAAACTACTTCTCTATCAAAGACACGTAATAAATGGGAGGATGGCACAACCCATGACAATTAAAGCTTCTCTTGAACTAGCTACAAATGATGATAACGCAAAACATGGCTGAAATGAGCATACAAATTAGAAACAGGTACTACACTTTCATCGCTGTTGGTTTAATACTGAAATTTATGTTAAACAGGCAGACTAATAAGCAGGTTTTAGTCTGGAATAATGAGTTAAGAAGGTCATCGTAAGTTTAACCGAATCGAGTTTGATAACAATGAGTTGCAAATCACATTACGTAATCATGACGTCATAGTTTAATTTCTTGGACCAAATCTATTTTTGTCATTTGACTGATTTCACTGTTTATGTAATTCATTCTTTTTATTTGATTTGTTTATGTGAAATATTTAGTTTTACAAAATTTTTATATGAGGATTATTTAGAATATTTAAATTAATCTTCTCACCTTGGATGTCAACTATAGTTCGACAAACAAAAATAATAATGAAATGTTTAAGCTTAAAAAATAAACCTGATATATTTTCTTTTTTAATCAATTGAACACGAAATAGAAATTTACATTAGAATTACTTAAAAGGCTTAAGATTTGACAAATATAATCCAAACCTGGAAGGAAAACAATTCGGCACACTTGACTAATGAACAATTTTACACAAGGAACAAAACATTGATTTCACCGTTTTACGATGACATTAGCTTCTTTGTTCTTTTGCAGTTAAGTTTTCTCTTTAAATAATTTAACGTTTAAATTGTGTTTTCATCTTTTAATTTTGATTCTTTTATATTTTCATATATTTTATTTCTTAATGGCAAGATAAAAGTTGTATCAATTTACTAAAGAAATCCTAACAAACAAAACAAATTTCTGTTTTGAACACAACCCCCCCCCGCAAAAAAACGACACTTTTCTCGTATTGAATTCCTTGAATGAAAGGTAAGTTTTTGTTTTTATTTTTTAACATTTTTTAAAAAATATCATTTAGCAACTTTAAAATAATTTTAAATATTAAAATAGGTTTATTTTTATTGCAATCCAATATGAAAGGTAATTTATTTTTTACTCTTTAAAAAATATCCGTTTGAATAACTTTAAAAATAATCTGAAAGAGAAAAGCAGTTTGTTTTTTGCGCCTCAGAAATATTGATTCTTAAAAATAATGTCTTCATAACTAAAAAAAAGGTTTATTTTTATTGCGATCCTATTAAAATATTTATTCCGCAGTAAATTTTTACAACGTGACCCAGCATCCTTTAACCCCTAAAAAAAGGAAGTTCTACTTTTTATTTTTGCCTAATACGTTTACAAGGCCTTTATAAATAATATGAAAGAAGAAATGTTTTTTTTAAAAATAGCATTTTGGAATGGGGGACCACTTTATCAATTTAATGTAAAATAAGCACCCACTTTTTGGCCACTACCAATTAAAAGAAATTAAATGTAGAAAAAATAATTAATAAATACTTACAATCGAAACAACATAGGTTTATTGTTATTGGTAAAAAAATAATTGGTAAATATTTACAATCGAAACAACATAGGTTTATTGTTATTGCTAAAAAATAATTGGTAAATATTTACAATCGAAACAACATAGTTTTATTGTTATTGGTAAAAAAATAATTGGTAAATATTTACAATCGAAACAACATAGGTTTATTGTTATTGCTAAAAAATAATTGGTAAATATTTACAATCGAAACAACATAGTTTTATTGTTATTGCTAAAGAAATAATTGGTAAATATTTACAATCGAAACAACATAGGTTTATTGTTATTGCTAAAAAAATAATTGGTAAATATTTACAATCGAAACAACATAGGTTTATTGTTATTGCTAAAAAAATAATTGGTAAATATTTACAATCGAAACAACATAGTTTTATTGTTATTGCTAAAAAAATAATTGGTAAATATTTACAATCGAAACAACATAGGTTTATTGTTATTGCTAAAAAAATAATTGGTAAATATTTACAATCGAAACAACATAGTTTTATTGTTATTGCTAAAAAAATAATTGGTAAATATTTACAATCGAAACAACATAGTTTTATTGTTATTGCTAAAAAAATAATTGGTAAATATTTACAATCGAAACAACATAGTTTTATTGTTATTGCTAAAAAAATAATTGGTAAATATTTACAATCGAAACAACATAGGTTTATTGTTATTGCTAAAAAAATAATTGGTAAATATTTACAATCGAAACAACATAGGTTTATTGTTATTGCTAAAAAAATAATTGGTAAATATTTACAATCGAACAACATAGGTTTATTGTTATTGCTAAAAAAATAATTGGTAAATATTTACAATCGAAACAACATAGGTTTATTGTTATTGCTAAAAAATAATTGGTAAATATTTACAATCGAAACAACATAGGTTTATTGTTACTGCTAAAAAAATAATTGGTAAATATTTACAATCGAAACAACATAGGTTTATTGTTATTGCTAAAAAAAATAATTGGTAAATATTTACAATCGAAACAACATAGGTTTATTGTTACTGCTAAAAAAATAATTGGTAAATATTTACAATCGAAACAACATAGGTTTATTGTTATTGCTAAAAAAATAATTGGTAAATATTTACAATTGAAACAACATAGGTTTATTGTTATTGTTAAAAAAATAATTGGTAAATATTTACAATCGAAACAACATAGGTTTATTGTTACTGCTAAAAAAATAATTGGTAAATATTTACAATCGAAACAACATAGGTTTATTGTTACTGCTAAAAAAATAATTGGTAAATATTTACAATCGAAACAACATAGGTTTATTGTTATTGCGAAAAAATAATTGGTAAATATTTACAATCGAAACAACATAGGTTTATTGTTACTGCTAAAAAAATAATTGGTAAATATTTACAATCGAAACAACATAGGTTTATTGTTATTGCTAAAAAATAATTGGTAAATATTTACAATCGAAACAACATAGTTTTATTGTTATTGCTAAAAAAATAATTGGTAAATATTTACAATCGAAACAACATAGTTTTATTGTTATTGCTAAAAAAATAATTGGTAAATATTTACAATCGAAACAACATAGTTTTATTGTTATTGCTAAAAAAATAATTGGTAAATATTTACAATCGAAACAACATAGGTTTATTGTTATTGCTAAAAAAATAATTGGTAAATATTTACAATCGAAACAACATAGGTTTATTGTTATTGCTAAAAAAATAATTGGTAAATATTTACAATCGAACAACATAGGTTTATTGTTATTGCTAAAAAAATAATTGGTAAATATTTACAATCGAAACAACATAGGTTTATTGTTATTGCTAAAAAATAATTGGTAAATATTTACAATCGAAACAACATAGGTTTATTGTTACTGCTAAAAAAATAATTGGTAAATATTTACAATCGAAACAACATAGGTTTATTGTTATTGCTAAAAAAAATAATTGGTAAATATTTACAATCGAAACAACATAGGTTTATTGTTACTGCTAAAAAAATAATTGGTAAATATTTACAATCGAAACAACATAGGTTTATTGTTATTGCTAAAAAAATAATTGGTAAATATTTACAATTGAAACAACATAGGTTTATTGTTATTGTTAAAAAAATAATTGGTAAATATTTACAATCGAAACAACATAGGTTTATTGTTACTGCTAAAAAAATAATTGGTAAATATTTACAATCGAAACAACATAGGTTTATTGTTACTGCTAAAAAAATAATTGGTAAATATTTACAATCGAAACAACATAGGTTTATTGTTATTGCTAAAAAATAATTGGTAAATATTTACAATCGAAACAACATAGGTTTATTGTTACTGCTAAAAAAATAATTGGTAAATATTTACAATCGAAACAACATAGGTTTATTGTTATTGCTAAAAAAATAATTGGTAAATATTTACAATCGAAACAACATAGGTTTATTGTTATTGCTAAAAAAATAATTGGTAAATATTTACAATCGAAACAACATAGTTTTATTGTTACTGCTAAAAAAATAATTGGTAAATATTTACAATCGAAACAACATAGGTTTATTGTTATTGCTAAAAAAATAATTGGTAAATATTTACAATCGAAACAACATAGTTTTATTGTTACTGCTAAAAAAATAATTGGTAAATATTTACAATCGAAACAACATAGGTTTATTGTTATTGCTAAAAAAATAATTGGTAAATATTTACAATCGAAACAACATAGGTTTATTGTTACTGCTAAAAAAATAATTGGTAAATATTTACAATCGAAACAACATAGGTTTATTGTTACTGCTAAAAAAATAATTGGTAAATATTTACAATCGAAACAACATAGGTTTATTGTTACTGCTAAAAAAATAATTGGTAAATATTTACAATCGAAACAACATAGGTTTATTGTTACTGCTAAAAAAATAATTGGTAAATATTTACAATCGAAACAACATAGGTTTATTGTTACTGCTAAAAAAATAATTGGTAAATATTTACAATCGAAACAACATAGGTTTATTGTTATTGCTAAAAAAATAATTGGTAAATATTTACAATCGAAACAACATAGGTTTATTGTTACTGCTAAAAAAATAATTGGTAAATATTTACAATCGAAACAACATAGGTTTATTGTTATTGCTAAAAAAATAATTGGTAAATATTTACAATCGAAACAACATAGGTTTATTGTTATTGCTAAAAAATAATTGGTAAATATTTACAATCGAAACAACATAGGTTTATTGTTATTGCTAAAAAAATAATTGGTAAATATTTACAATCGAAACAACATAGGTTTATTGTTATTGAAAAAAAATAATTGGTAAATATTTACAATCGAAACAACATAGGTTTATTGTTATTGCTAAAAAAATAATTGGTAAATATTTACAATCGAAACAACATAGGTCTATTGTTATTGAAAAAAAATAATTGGTAAATATTTACAATCGAAACAACATAGGTTTATTGTTATTGAAAAAAAAATAATTGGTAAATATTTACAATCGAAACAACATAGGTTTATTGTTATTGCTAAAAAAATAATTGGTAAATATTTACAATCGAAACAACATAGGTTTATTGTTATTGCTAAAAAATAATTGGTAAATATTTACAATCGAAACAACATAGGTTTATTGTTACTGCTAAAAAAATAATTGGTAAATATTTACAATCGAAACAACATAGGTTTATTGTTATTGCTAAAAAAAATAATTGGTAAATATTTACAATCGAAACAACATAGGTTTATTGTTACTGCTAAAAAAATAATTGGTAAATATTTACAATCGAAACAACATAGGTTTATTGTTATTGCTAAAAAATAATTGGTAAATATTTACAATTGAAACAACATAGGTTTATTGTTATTGTTAAAAAAATAATTGGTAAATATTTACAATCGAAACAACATAGGTTTATTGTTACTGCTAAAAAAATAATTGGTAAATATTTACAATCGAAACAACATAGGTTTATTGTTACTGCTAAAAAAATAATTGGTAAATATTTACAATCGAAACAACATAGGTTTATTGTTATTGCTAAAAAATAATTGGTAAATATTTACAATCGAAACAACATAGGTTTATTGTTACTGCTAAAAAAATAATTGGTAAATATTTACAATCGAAACAACATAGGTTTATTGTTATTGCTAAAAAAATAATTGGTAAATATTTACAATCGAAACAACATAGGTTTATTGTTATTGCTAAAAAAATAATTGGTAAATATTTACAATCGAAACAACATAGTTTTATTGTTACTGCTAAAAAAATAATTGGTAAATATTTACAATCGAAACAACATAGGTTTATTGTTATTGCTAAAAAAATAATTGGTAAATATTTACAATCGAAACAACATAGTTTTATTGTTACTGCTAAAAAAATAATTGGTAAATATTTACAATCGAAACAACATAGGTTTATTGTTATTGCTAAAAAAATAATTGGTAAATATTTACAATCGAAACAACATAGGTTTATTGTTACTGCTAAAAAAATAATTGGTAAATATTTACAATCGAAACAACATAGGTTTATTGTTACTGCTAAAAAAATAATTGGTAAATATTTACAATCGAAACAACATAGGTTTATTGTTACTGCTAAAAAAATAATTGGTAAATATTTACAATCGAAACAACATAGGTTTATTGTTACTGCTAAAAAAATAATTGGTAAATATTTACAATCGAAACAACATAGGTTTATTGTTACTGCTAAAAAAATAATTGGTAAATATTTACAATCGAAACAACATAGGTTTATTGTTATTGCTAAAAAAATAATTGGTAAATATTTACAATCGAAACAACATAGGTTTATTGTTACTGCTAAAAAAATAATTGGTAAATATTTACAATCGAAACAACATAGGTTTATTGTTATTGCTAAAAAAATAATTGGTAAATATTTACAATCGAAACAACATAGGTTTATTGTTATTGCTAAAAAATAATTGGTAAATATTTACAATCGAAACAACATAGGTTTATTGTTATTGCTAAAAAAATAATTGGTAAATATTTACAATCGAAACAACATAGGTTTATTGTTATTGAAAAAAAATAATTGGTAAATATTTACAATCGAAACAACATAGGTTTATTGTTATTGCTAAAAAAATAATTGGTAAATATTTACAATCGAAACAACATAGGTCTATTGTTATTGAAAAAAAATAATTGGTAAATATTTACAATCGAAACAACATAGGTTTATTGTTATTGAAAAAAAAATAATTGGTAAATATTTACAATCGAAACAACATAGGTTTATTGTTATTGCTAAAAAAATAATTGGTAAATATTTACAATCGAAACAACATAGGTTTATTGTTATTGAAAAAAAAATAATTGGTAAATATTTACAATTGAAACAACATAGGTTTATTGTTATTGCTAAAAAAATAATTGGTAAATATTTACAATCGAAACAACATAGGTTTATTGTTATTGCTGAAAAAATAATTGGTAAATATTTACAATCGAAACAACATACGTTTATTGTTATTGCTAAAAAATAATTGGTAAATATTTACAATCGAAACAACATAGGTTTATTGTTATTGCTAAAAAAATGATTGGTAAATATTTACAATCGAAACAACATACGTTTATTGTTATTGCTAAAAAATAATTGGTAAATATTTACAATCGAAACAACATAGGTTTATTGCTATTGCTAAAAAATAATTGGTAAATATTTACAATCGAAACAACATAGGTTTATTGTTATTGCTAAAAAATAATTGGTAAATATTTACAATCGAAACAACATAGGTTTATTGTTATTGCTAAAAAATAATTGGTAAATATTTACAATCGAAACAACATAGGTTTATTGTTATTGCTAAAAAATAATTGGTAAATATTTACAATCGAAACAACATAGGTTTATTGTTATTGCTAAAAAAATAATTGGTAAATATTTACAATCGAAACAACATAGGTTTATTGTTATTGCTAAAAAATAATTGGTAAATATTTACAATCGAAACAACATAGGTCTATTGTTATTGAAAAAAAATAATTGGTAAATATTTACAATCGAAACAACATAGGTTTATTGTTATTGAAAAAAAAATAATTGGTAAATATTTACAATCGAAACAACATAGGTTTATTGTTATTGCTAACAAATAATTGGTAAATATTTACAATCGAAACAACATAGGTTTATTGTTATTGAAAAAAAAATAATTGGTAAATATTTACAATTGAAACAACATAGGTTTATTGTTATTGCTAAAAAAATAATTGGTAAATATTTACAATCGAAACAACATAGGTTTATTGTTATTGCTGAAAAAATAATTGGTAAATATTTACAATCGAAACAACATACGTTTATTGTTATTGCTAAAAAATAATTGGTAAATATTTACAATCGAAACAACATAGGTTTATTGTTATTGCTAAAAAAATGATTGGTAAATATTTACAATCGAAACAACATAGGTTTATTGTTATTGCTAAAAAATAATTGGTAAATATTTACAATCGAAACAACATAGGTTTATTGTTATTGCTAAAAAATAATTGGTAAATATTTACAATCGAAACAACATAGGTTTATTGTTATTGCTAAAAAATAATTGGTAAATATTTACAATCGAAACAACATAGGTTTATTGTTATTGCTAAAAAATAATTGGTAAATATTTACAATCGAAACAACATAGGTTTATTGTTATTGCTAAAAAATAATTGGTAAATATTTACAATCGAAACAACATAGGTTTATTGTTATTGCTAAAAAATAATTGGTAAATATTTACAATCGAAACAACATAGGTTTATTGTTATTGCTAAAAAATAATTGGTAAATATTTACAATCGAAACAACATAGGTTTATTGTTATTGCTAAAAAATAATTGGTAAATATTTAAAATCGAAACAACATAGGTGTATTGTTATTGCTAAAAAATAATTGGTAAATATTTACAATCGAAACAACATAGGTTTATTGTTATTGCTAAAAAATAATTGGTAAATATTTACAATCGAAACAACATAGGTTTATTGTTATTGCTAAAAAATAATTGGTAAATATTTACAATCGAAACAACATAGGTTTATTGTTATTGCTAAAAAAATGATTGGTAAATATTTACAATCGAAACAACATACGTTTATTGTTATTGCTAAAAAATAATTGGTAAATATTTACAATCGAAACAACATAGGTTTATTGCTATTGCTAAAAAATAATTGGTAAATATTTACAATCGAAACAACATAGGTTTATTGTTATTGCTAAAAAATAATTGGTAAATATTTACAATCGAAACAACATAGGTTTATTGTTATTGCTAAAAAATAATTGGTAAATATTTACAATCGAAACAACATAGGTTTATTGTTATTGCTAAAAAAATAATTGGTAAATATTTACAATCGAAACAACATAGGTTTATTGTTATTGCTAAAAAAATAATTGGTAAATATTTACAATCGAAACAACATAGGTCTATTGTTATTGAAAAAAAATAATTGGTAAATATTTACAATCGAAACAACATAGGTTTATTGTTATTGCTAAAAAATAATTGGTAAATATTTACAATCGAAACAACATAGGTTTATTGTTATTGCTAAAAAATAATTGGTAAATATTTACAATCGAAACAACATAGGTTTATTGTTATTGCTAAAAAATAATTGGTAAATATTTACAATCGAAACAACATAGGTTTATTGTTATTGCTAAAAAAATAATTGGTAAATATTTACAATCGAAACAACATAGGTTTATTGTTATTGCTAAAAAAATAATTGGTAAATATTTACAATCGAAACAACATAGGTCTATTGTTATTGAAAAAAAATAATTGGTAAATATTTACAATCGAAACAACATAGGTTTATTGTTATTGAAAAAAAAATAATTGGTAAATATTTACAATCGAAACAACATAGGTTTATTGTTATTGCTAAAAAATAATTGGTAAATATTTACAATCGAAACAACATAGGTTTATTGTTATTGAAAAAAAAAATAATTGGTAAATATTTACAATTGAAACAACATAGGTTTATTGTTATTGCTAAAAAAATAATTGGTAAATATTTACAATCGAAACAACATAGGTTTATTGTTATTGCTGAAAAAATAATTGGTAAATATTTACAATCGAAACAACATACGTTAATTGTTATTGCTAAAAAATAATTGGTAAATATTTACAATCGAAACAACATAGGTTTATTGTTATTGCTAAAAAAATAATTGGTAAATATTTACAATCGAAACAACATAGGTTTATTGTTATTGCTAAAAAATAATTGGTAAATATTTACAATCGAAACAACATAGGTTTATTGCTATTGCTAAAAAATAATTGGTAAATATTTACAATCGAAACAACATAGGTTTATTGTTATTGCTAAAAAATAATTGGTAAATATTTACAATCGAAACAACATAGGTTTATTGTTATTGCTAAAAAATAATTGGTAAATATTTACAATCGAAACAACATAGGTTTATTGTTATTGCTAAAAAAATAATTGGTAAATATTTACAATCGAAACAACATAGGTTTATTGTTATTGCTAAAAAAATAATTGGTAAATATTTACAATCGAAACAACATAGGTCTATTGTTATTGAAAAAAAATAATTGGTAAATATTTACAATCGAAACAACATAGGTTTATTGTTATTGCTAAAAAATAATTGGTAAATATTTACAATCGAAACAACATAGGTTTATTGTTATTGCTAAAAAATAATTGGTAAATATTTACAATCGAAACAACATAGGTTTATTGTTATTGCTAAAAAATAATTGGTAAATATTTACAATCGAAACAACATAGGTTTATTGTTATTGCTAAAAAAATAATTGGTAAATATTTACAATCGAAACAACATAGGTTTATTGTTATTGCTAAAAAAATAATTGGTAAATATTTACAATCGAAACAACATAGGTCTATTGTTATTGAAAAAAAATAATTGGTAAATATTTACAATCGAAACAACATAGGTTTATTGTTATTGAAAAAAAAATAATTGGTAAATATTTACAATCGAAACAACATAGGTTTATTGTTATTGCTAAAAAATAATTGGTAAATATTTACAATCGAAACAACATAGGTTTATTGTTATTGAAAAAAAAATAATTGGTAAATATTTACAATTGAAACAACATAGGTTTATTGTTATTGCTAAAAAAATAATTGGTAAATATTTACAATCGAAACAACATAGGTTTATTGTTATTGCTGAAAAAATAATTGGTAAATATTTACAATCGAAACAACATACGTTTATTGTTATTGCTAAAAAATAATTGGTAAATATTTACAATCGAAACAACATAGGTTTATTGTTATTGCTAAAAAAATGATTGGTAAATATTTACAATCGAAACAACATAGGTTTATTGTTATTGCTAAAAAATAATTGGTAAATATTTACAATCGAAACAACATAGGTTTATTGTTATTGCTAAAAGATAATTGGTAAATATTTACAATCGAAACAACATAGGTTTATTGTTATTGCTAAAAAATAATTGGTAAATATTTACAATCGAAACAACATAGGTTTATTGTTATTGCTAAAAAATAATTGGTAAATATTTACAATCGAAACAACATAGGTTTATTGTTATTGCTAAAAAATAATTGGTAAATATTTACAATCGAAACAACATAGGTTTATTGTTATTGCTAAAAAATAATTGGTAAATATTTACAATCGAAACAACATAGGTTT
Organism: Euprymna scolopes; assembly: GCF_053919585.1. Taxonomy (NCBI): domain Eukaryota; kingdom Metazoa; phylum Mollusca; class Cephalopoda; order Sepiida; family Sepiolidae; genus Euprymna; species Euprymna scolopes. The sequence continues at coordinate 210,679,786 of NC_136527.1, read as the reverse complement.
ATTGTTATTGCTAAAAAATAATTGGTAAATATTTACAATCGAAACAACATAGGTTTATTGTTATTGCTAAAAAATAATTGGTAAATATTTAAAATCGAAACAACATAGGTGTATTGTTATTGCTAAAAAATAATTGGTAAATATTTACAATCGAAACAACATAGGTTTATTGTTATTGCTAAAAAATAATTGGTAAATATTTACAATCGAAACAACATAGGTTTATTGTTATTGCTAAAAAATAATTGGTAAATATTTACAATCGAAACAACATAGGTTTATTGTTATTGCTAAAAAAATGATTGGTAAATATTTACAATCGAAACAACATACGTTTATTGTTATTGCTAAAAAATAATTGGTAAATATTTACAATCGAAACAACATAGGTTTATTGCTATTGCTAAAAAATAATTGGTAAATATTTACAATCGAAACAACATAGGTTTATTGTTATTGCTAAAAAATAATTGGTAAATATTTACAATCGAAACAACATAGGTTTATTGTTATTGCTAAAAAATAATTGGTAAATATTTACAATCGAAACAACATAGGTTTATTGTTATTGCTAAAAAAATAATTGGTAAATATTTACAATCGAAACAACATAGGTTTATTGTTATTGCTAAAAAAATAATTGGTAAATATTTACAATCGAAACAACATAGGTCTATTGTTATTGAAAAAAAATAATTGGTAAATATTTACAATCGAAACAACATAGGTTTATTGTTATTGAAAAAAAAAAATTGGTAAATATTTACAATCGAAACAACATAGGTTTATTGTTATTGCTAAAAAATAATTGGTAAATATTTACAATCGAAACAACATAGGTTTATTGTTATTGAAAAAAAAAATAATTGGTAAATATTTACAATTGAAACAACATAGGTTTATTGTTATTGCTAAAAAAATAATTGGTAAATATTTACAATCGAAACAACATAGGTTTATTGTTATTGCTGAAAAAATAATTGGTAAATATTTACAATCGAAACAACATACGTTTATTGTTATTGCTAAAAAATAATTGGTAAATATTTACAATCGAAACAACATAGGTTTATTGTTATTGCTAAAAAAATTATTGGTAAATATTTACAATCGAAACAACATAGGTTTATTGTTATTGCTAAAAAATAATTGGTAAATATTTACAATCGAAACAACATAGGTTTATTGTTATTGCTAAAAAATAATTGGTAAATATTTACAATCGAAACAACATAGGTTTATTGTTATTGCTAAAAAAATGATTGGTAAATATTTACAATCGAAACAACATACGTTTATTGTTATTGCTAAAAAATAATTGGTAAATATTTACAATCGAAACAACATAGGTTTATTGCTATTGCTAAAAAATAATTGGTAAATATTTACAATCGAAACAACATAGGTTTATTGTTATTGCTAAAAAATAATTGGTAAATATTTACAATCGAAACAACATAGGTTTATTGTTATTGCTAAAAAATAATTGGTAAATATTTACAATCGAAACAACATAGGTTTATTGTTATTGCTAAAAAAATAATTGGTAAATATTTACAATCGAAACAACATAGGTTTATTGTTATTGCTAAAAAAATAATTGGTAAATATTTACAATCGAAACAACATAGGTCTATTGTTATTGAAAAAAAATAATTGGTAAATATTTACAATCGAAACAACATAGGTTTATTGTTATTGCTAAAAAATAATTGGTAAATATTTACAATCGAAACAACATAGGTTTATTGTTATTGCTAAAAAATAATTGGTAAATATTTACAATCGAAACAACATAGGTTTATTGTTATTGCTAAAAAATAATTGGTAAATATTTACAATCGAAACAACATAGGTTTATTGTTATTGCTAAAAAAATAATTGGTAAATATTTACAATCGAAACAACATAGGTTTATTGTTATTGCTAAAAAAATAATTGGTAAATATTTACAATCGAAACAACATAGGTCTATTGTTATTGCTAAAAAATAATTGGTAAATATTTACAATCGAAACAACATAGGTTTATTGTTATTGAAAAAAAAATAATTGGTAAATATTTACAATCGAAACAACATAGGTTTATTGTTATTGCTAAAAAATAATTGGTAAATATTTACAATCGAAACAACATAGGTTTATTGTTATTGAAAAAAAAAATAATTGGTAAATATTTACAATTGAAACAACATAGGTTTATTGTTATTGCTAAAAAAATAATTGGTAAATATTTACAATCGAAACAACATAGGTTTATTGTTATTGCTGAAAAAATAATTGGTAAATATTTACAATCGAAACAACATACGTTTATTGTTATTGCTAAAAAATAATTGGTAAATATTTACAATCGAAACAACATAGGTTTATTGTTATTGCTAAAAAAATGATTGGTAAATATTTACAATCGAAACAACATAGGTTTATTGTTATTGCTAAAAAATAATTGGTAAATATTTACAATCGAAACAACATAGGTTTATTGCTATTGCTAAAAAATAATTGGTAAATATTTACAATCGAAACAACATAGGTTTATTGTTATTGCTAAAAAATAATTGGTAAATATTTACAATCGAAACAACATAGGTTTATTGTTATTGCTAAAAAATAATTGGTAAATATTTACAATCGAAACAACATAGGTTTATTGTTATTGCTAAAAAAAATCAAATTCTACTTTTTGTTTGCCATTAAGTCTGAAAAGCAATTTAAAAACTCTTGAAAAATAGAATTAAAAAAAGAACACACCCATTTTAAATATTTAAGATTTTGTTATATAAATTTAAGATACATTGAAAACCTACTATACATTGCAGTCAACGAGACATGTAATCGGTCACAGCTAAAATTTTTGTGGTGAGGGAAGTGGAGAGGGAAGACCTCATATCGATCTTTGTTTTGATTTTAGAAGGGGAGGATTAGAAGCCACATGTTGTTAACTATTCTGTACCTTCACTTAACAATTTAATAAACAAAGATACCATTTAATATTGTTTGCCATGACAAATAGGCAAATGTGTCACTGTGACATTTGTTGGGTAGCTTTCTTCGAGCAATTTGTGTAAAGTTTGATTTGTATATGATTATCGGGACTCCCAAATGACTGTCTAAGTTCAGGCATTTTTCTGGTTCTAATGTAACTCCTGCGAGAAATTATTTTTGAAGTAAATAAACGCTTTAAAATAAGTTAAAACACAAAACTTATCATGCAGCTTACATTCATTGATTATTATTTGTAATTTTTATTTTTGTGTTTTTTTTTAATAGTTGATGATGTACCATTTGTTTATGAAGTTTTTGGAGAAAGTACAAATTAGCTAGCAGGGATCTCCTCTCTTGGTAAGAATAGCTTTCTAAATAATAACGTTTTTATTAATGAAGAGTGTTTTTTTATTATTTGAAACAGAACACAAAATACAACAAACAAATAAAAAAATGCTTTTTCTGTGAATCTAAATAATAATAAGAAATTGAATAATGACATTTTTATGATATCTTTTGTTTAATCATTTGTTAGGTGAAAGTACAGAATAGTTAACAACGTGTGAACTCTAATCCCCAAAAACGTAACAAACGTATCTTGTGTTTATTAATTTGTTAGGTGAAAGTACAGAATATTTTACATGTAGAGTCTAATCCACAAAACATAAAAAACCCACAACCGATATGTTCCTCTCACTTCTGCCACAATTATTAGAAACTGCAAATGATGACGTGTCTTGCTGACTGCCAACTGGTCATAAAGTTGTTATCATTTAGATTAAATTTTATTTAGGAAACTGATCTCCTAATCTTAAATCTTATTCCTTTTTTGCAGATACTTTTAAGACTGTTTAAATATAATAAAAAGTAAACTAAAATTTTTAAAGTTGTAAACTATGCTGGATTAGATGATAAAAATTTACCAAACTATTTTTTGTCATTTTTTATAACATTTTTGTGTGTGTGTTCAAGAACAACATTTTTATTGAACAAAATTTTCATTTAGTTTATTTTTATAACATATGATTAACTTTTTTTTAACAATATTAATTTTCATTTAGTTTATTTTTATAACATGTGATTAACTTTTTTTAACAATATTAATTTTCATTTTATTTTTATAACAGTGTCATTAATATTTTATTGAACAATATTAATTTTCATTTATTTTTATAACAGTGTCATTAATATTTTATTGAACAATATTAATTTTCATTTTATTTTTATAACAGTGTCATTAATATTTTATTGAACAATATTAATTTTCATTTTATTTTTATAACAGTGTCATTAATATTTTATTGAACAATATAAATTTTCATTTATTTTTATAACAGTGTCATTAATATTTTATTGAACAATATTAATTTTCATTTATTTTTATAACAGTGTCATTAATATTTTATTGAACAATATTAATTTTCATTTTATTTTTATAACAGTGTCATTAATATTTTATTGAACAATATTAATTTTCATTTATTTTTATAACAGTGTCATTAATATTTTATTGAACAATATTAATTTTCATTTATTTTTATAACAGTGTCATTAATATTTTATTGAACAATATTAATTTTCATTTATTTTTATAACAGTGTCATTAACTTTTTTATTGAACAGTATTAATTTTCATTTTATTTTTATAACAGTGTCATTAATATTTTATTGAACAATATTAATTTTCATTTATTTTTATAACAGTGTCATTAACTTTTTTATTGAACAGTATTAATTTTCATTTTATTTTTTATAACAGTGTCATTCATTTTTTAGGGATGTATCCACCACCTTTTCCTTACAAAAAACTCTACTCTAACCAAGTCTGTCGACTTGTTCCACAAACTCCAAAAACTCAACTTGAAATATCTAAGAAAAACAACACACTAATAAACCTAGAACCCCATCCTCCAACGTAGACCCCTACTACCATGTCTCCTTCTCCAACATCAGGGGTCTACGTTCCAACTTTCCAGGGGTTGAAACCCAATTACAGAAGACGAAACCGGACTTACTCTTTCTAAGCAAAACTGGCATAAGGGCCGACCACTTCCCTAGATGAGTTCATAATAAAAGAATACTCTAACTTAACATTTAAATCTGACCCTCAAGATCGCCATGGGCATGGAATATGCATTAAAGATGGCTTCCTGTGTGGTAGAGATATCTCCAGAGAAGACCCTAATTTACCTTATATGTGCTTTCGGGGTTGCACTTGCTTACACCACCACATTCATATTTCGCCCCCACAACAATGGGGTTAGTGTCTTTAAGAGTATATCTGAGAAAATTGACCTCATCCTGTCTGCTCATCCTTCAGCTAACATTCACATTTGCGGTGACTTCAATGTCCATAATGTGGAATGGCTGACCCATTCAAATAAGACAGATGATTTTGCCATTGCCTATGAGCTCACTCAGATTGTTCACGAACCCACACGTGTGCTCGATACTACTGGTCAGTATGCAAGCCTTCTAGACCTTTTTCTCACAACTTCCCCGAGCAATGTTCATGTTCCGTTCTATCTCCGCTGGGATCCTCCTACCACACAGTTGTATCAGTTAAGATAAAAATGGAATAAAATAAGTCTTCAGATGTACCTCTCCACCGTACTTTATACCGATAGTCTATGACTGACTGGAATAGCTTCCGTAAATTCATATCTGATCTACCTCTGCATTCCATGTTTAAAAATCATGTGTCCTCTATATTATTAGACCTGACGGAATGGTTGATTGTAGGCATAGATCGATTCATACCATCCAAAAAATTCCAACAAAAACCTAACAGCCAGCCATGGTTCGCCCCAGAATGTGCTGCTGCTATTGCGCACAGAAATCATTTTTCCCATAGCTACAAACGTAATAGATGTACTGAGACTAAAGCTGCTTTCAAGAAATCCAGCAACCACTGTAAAAGTGTAAAAGAGTAATAAAAAATGCAGGAGAGCAATATGCTCTGTCCGTTAAATCCAAAGTAGCTGAGCAGCGGCTTGGTTCCCACCAGTTTTGGCAAATAGAAAACAGGATCCTGAACAGATGCGTACGTTCTATCCCAACCATAATCAATGGACCTGAGGTCATCTCATCAGCATAAGACAGGGCCAAACTATTTGCCAAGAACTTTACAGCTAACTCTACCCTATCCGAAGAAGGTAATCAACTCCCCATATTTCCTCCTACAACAGACAACACACTATCCAACATACAAATATCTGCGCACAAGGTCGCCAAACTAATCAAGAACCTTGATTCCAGTAAAGCAACTGACCCAGATGGCATTCCAATTATAGTGTTGAAAAAGCTTCGACCAGAACTTGCCCCTATACTTACAAAACTGTCTAAGCGTTGCTTTAAGAAGTGCTTTCCAACACCTTGGAAAACCTTGTCAGTATGCCCTGTATTTAAGAACTCAGGTGATAAGTCATCTCCCTCTCAGTACAGACCAATAAGTCTCTGGTGTGTCATGAGTAGGTTACTGGAATCCATATTAAATAGTCAACCACCTCAGCAGAAATAACCTCCTTAGTGACATGCAATATGGTTTCCGTTTGTTAGATTTACAGCTGATGGGCTAGCAGTTCTATCCCATAGGATTAGAGAATCTCTCGACGAAAGTTTTCTTTCTAGGGCAATTGCTCTTGACATATCAAAGGCCTTTGATAAGGTTTGGCATAAGGGCCTACTTCACAAGATTTCCAGCTACAGTATAACTGGAAATATTTTCTCAATAATTAAATCATTTCTCTCTGATAGGTTCATAAGAGTAGTAGTTGATGGGCAGAAATTAGAGGCCATCAATATTAATGCTGGAATCCCTCAGGGGTCCATCATGGGCCCAACTCTCTTCCTGATCTACATAAATGATCTCCCAAAACACATACTTAAATCATTCATTGACATCTATGCTGATGACACGACCATCTATGACAACACATCAAAGGCCGTAAATGACAAAGCTCTCTCTGGTTCCCTCTTTGATCTTGAGTGCATGATTCAGTGGGGGAAGAAATGGCTGCTTACTTTTAATGCATCTAAAACCAAGCTCTTACCTTTACATCATCAACCCTCTGTTCCTCATCTAGCATCAATTGAAATGGATGGCTCTCGTCTTGGGGAGGCTTCATGTTTTGAGAAGCTCCTAGGTTTGACCTTTACTCGTGATCTGAAATGAAACATGTATATCATTTATTTTGCTCTGGCCGCTGGTAAAATAGTGGGATCTTTCTACCGCTCCAGAAGATATCTCACTACTGATGCAATTCTCTATCTATATAAAAGCCAAGTACGTCCAAAGAAATAGTACTGTTGCTACATTTGGGCAAGTGCTCGTCCGAGCTCCAATCTCTGGTCTTTCCGTCAGCAATCCCTCATGAGAAACACCCGTCTAGCTAAAACCACTGTTAGTAATTTCCCCCACTCTTTATCTGTGCCTAAATCAAAACGTAGATTCCATGAACATAGCTTCTTTCTGAGAAGTCTACGCCTGTGGAATTCTCTTCCGTTTGCCTGTTCCCACCTGGCTACAACTTGGATGTCGTCGAGTTCAACATAAACAAATTCCTTATTAATCGCCCGCTTAAGTGACATTTTATCAAATCTCCAATACCAACTATTACTACGATATTATCCTATTGATTATTGTACACAAAATAACCCTTATCCCCGAGTGGCTTCTGGGCTTTGATAAGTGGTGATCCCCATGTTTACAAAAAAGTCCATTTGGACGGTGATTCCCCCACAACATAATGATGATCATATAAACCTATTTAATAAAAAAAAAACTCAATAATAATGATAATCATATGAAATTCTATTTAATTCAATCCAACAAACTCCATAATAATGATAATCATATGAAATAATATTTAATTCAATAAAAACTCAATAATAATGATAATCATATGAAATCTTGATTTATTCAATAAAAAAACTCAATATTAATGATAATTATATGTAATCCTATTTAATTCAATAACAACTCAATAATAATGATAATCATGTGAAGTCCTGTTTAATGCAATAAAAACCCAATAATAATGATAATCATATTAAATCTTATTTAATTCAATAAAAATCACTAATATGGATAATCATATGAACTCTATTTAATTCAATAAAAACTCAACCATAATGATAATCATATGAAATCCTATTTAATTAAATAAAACCTCAATAATAATGATAACCATATGAAATAATATTTAATTCAATAAAAAACTCAATAAAAATGATAATCATATGAAATAATATTTAATTCAATAAAAACTTAGTAATAATGATAATCATATGAAATAATGTTTAATTCAATAAAAATTTTTAATAATAATGATAATCATATGAAATAATATTTAATTCAATAAAAACTCATTAATAATGATAATCATATGAAATAATATTTAATTCAATAAAAAACCCAATAATAATGATAATCATATGAAATAATATTAAATTCCATAATAACTCAATAATAATGATAATCAAATTAAATAATATTTAATTCAATAAAAACTCAATAATAATTATAACCATATGAAATAATATTTAATTCAATAAAAACTCAATAATAATGATAATCATATGAAATAATATTTAATTCCATGAAAAAACTCAACAATAATGATAATCATATTAAATCTTGATTTATTCAATAAAAAACTCAATATTAATGATAATTATATGTAATCCTATATAATTCAATAACAACTCAATAATAATGATAATCATGTGAAATCCTGTTTAATGCAATAAAAACCCAATAATAATGATAATCATATTAAATCTTATTTAATTCAATAAAAATCACTAATATGAAACATCATATGAACTATATTTAATTCAATAAAAACTCACCCATAATGATAATCATATGAAATCCTATTTAGTTAAATAAAAACTCAATAATAATGATAATCATATGAAATAATATTTAATTTAATAAAAACTCAATAATAATGATAATCATATGAAATAATATACAATTCAATAAGAAACTAAATAAAAATGATAATCATATGAAATACTATTTATTTCAATAAAATCTCAGCAATGATAATTATATGTAATAATATTTAATTCAATATAACAAATTCATTAATAATCATATGAAAACATTAACAACCCTCAAAACATTAAACGGTAAAGAGAGAAACACTTTAAAGTCATTAACAAGCTGGTTGTAAGGGCACATTCACTACAATCAGAAGTGCCTGCCACTCTGTCTACACAAATCACAGCCGACAATTAATGCGCATTAAATATCGGCAAGATACAGAAACAATGATTAACTTGTTTGACTTGTTGATCTAGTGTTACTCTTTGTCAATTCTCTGTTCAGATACCTCGTTATAATACATCATCATATTCCAGTACCTTTCTATTCAAAGCTGTAAACTCATGAGTTTTTTTTATCTCCATCTGACTACTGTACACTCTTAACCCTTATCCTCGAGTGGTCACTGTGCCTTGATAAGTGGTTATGTCCATGTAAAAATGTACCTCGTTATAATACATCATCGTATTCCAGTACCTTTCTTTCAAAGCTGGTCAGATACCTCATTATAATACATCAGCGTATTCCAGTACCTTTCTATTCAAATCTGTAAACGTGGAACTCTATTGCATGTTTTTATTGCCTATAACAATTCACTATAAAATCTCTAAAACTATAAAAATAGAAAACAATTCTAAATATAATACCATTTTTAGAGATGTATTATTAAATGTACTGATCTTACATGTGATTAAGTTTTAAAAAAATGATAAACTTAATTAGAGATGAACAGGTATTTTTCTTCATTGGTTTGGAATAATAGGATTGACACATTGAGAAATACACAAGAAGAAATAGAAAATGTAATTGTCCCAAGCAAAGAAAATATCAATCTATATGTGGTAGTTGTATTGTTATAAAATGTTTAGTTAAACACCAAAATAATATAATTAGTTAAATGTTTGTTATATGTTAATAATAACTTAAATATTTTGTCTTACTAATATTTAAATATAAAACATTAAACTCGCTTATAAGTTAAACGTCTATGATTACAAATAATTTTAACGTTCAGATGAATTTTAAGATAAAAGAAATCAATCCCAATTTTTAAATTTCTTTGCTACAAGCAGTAGAACCCTTAAAAGCATAAACAGATGTGAATAATTGGATTTTGATGTTTGTCCGATTGATCAGGAGCATGTACGTTGAGAGGATACACTATATTTCTATCATTATAACAATGACAAATATTACATTAAGATTGTCACATACACGCACATGCACATTTTCCTTAAAACAGAATACGTTTATAATGTATATATTCAATAAAAAATATCTTAAAATTGCAACGGTTTATAAAACTCAATGAAAATGATTTACACTTTCACATGTTTCATTGCATAAACCAATCAAATCATTAGACTTTTCATTAGTTCATCAAAGAAAAAAGATGTTCACGTTTTCTTGGTTCAAAAAGGAAATTTAATTTTAAAGCGAATTAAAAAGGTTTAAAAGGAATAAACATAAAAAATCCAGTTAAAAAAGGAAAGGAAACGTAATTTTAAAGCGAATAAAAAAGATTAAACAGACACTAAAATTTCTACTGGTTATAGATACAACATTAATATGCAGAAGAAAGTAGTTTAGTTCGTAAACCATGAGTTGAATAGACTCATTTTACAGGTCATATTTAAATTCATACTAACCTTTCAGTATTAGAAGGTGAACTCAATTAATATGCAGAAGAAAGAGAGAAGATTAGGTCGTAGACGATGAGTTGAAGAGTTTAATTTCACAGGCCATATTTAAATTCATACCAAGCTGTCAACATTAATACATTTTAATAATGTATAATATTAGAACGTGAAAATAATTAATATGCAGAAGAAAGAGAGAAGATTAGTGTGTAGATGATGAGTCGAAGGGTTGAATTTCACAGGCCATACTAAAATTCATACTAAGCTTTCAACATTAATACATTTTAATAATTTATACTATTAGAAGGTTAAAATAATTAATATGCAGAAGAAATGGGGAAGATTAGTTCGTAGACGGTGAAAATAATTAGGATAAAAATTCATAAAGAAACTAAAAAATATATGAATCATAAAAATACGCTAAAAATGTTGAATGAAATAATTCGTTGAATGCTTGTAAAAATTTGTTGGATTTCAAAAATAAAAAATATTTTAAAATAATTAAAATAACTACTTACAACATCAATTCTGTAATGTTAGGTAAGGTAACCAATTATTATATTTCAATTAGTAGCTTTATATATTAGTTTATTATAAAGAGTAGTATTCTTATGGATATATAGAAAGGTGAACTTCCATTTTGCTTTTTATATAATAAATTATTACATTTTTAATCTTTGCAGTAGCAACTATAGTTATTGTTCCTAAAATTCCTACTATATTATTGTTTATTTTAAAATGATAAGCATAAAACACCAGAATGTCAATTTTGTAATGTTAATTTTAAAAAAAAAATTTGTAAGTTACCCAATTCACAGCTTGTCGAGAGCTTTTTTGGTATACAGATATGTATTATTAGACGTTAATAAAAATAAAATAAAATTGGGATAACAATGTATTCAAAAGTGTTGTATGAAATAATTCGTTGAATGGAAAAAAACTGTGTCATTCTTAAAATAAGAAGTGAAAAAAAATGAGAACCCAATTCTGTTGTATAAATCGAGTACTATGAGCATTACCAAATGTGTAATGTTTAAAAATACACATTTTAATACAGATATTAAGAACATTATAAATAAACGACAATACATTTTCACACGTATTACTTAAAATGAAAGCTACTTTAAAAGACCATATTATTATCAATTGCTAAGTAACTAGATTATTAACTGACTTGGATTATAAACTTTAAAGTATTTAAATTCACTGTCATGCATTATAAAATTATCATATTTCCATTGGGAACAATATATATATATTATCAGTAAAAACTATGATAGTAGTGTGCTTATTCTGTCTTAAAACTCTTGCTATATTATTTTTTTTATTTTTATTAATTACATAATTCGTCTATCTATTACATAATACTATGAATAGTATTTAACATTTAAACAATATGAATGTGAATTAAGTGTTTATTTCTGTGATGTTTAAATGTTTTATAAAATTATGTTTTTTGTTTTGTTGGCATGATTAAAATAAACGATGATATTAAAATATTATATTACATTTATTTTTTATTGCAGATGTTCCTGCTGGAATGTTTTTAATGAATATTAAGGGATCATATTAAGGAACCATTCTCCTCCGTAAACAGTATTCTATATACAATTATTTCCTTATGTGGCAGACAACAATGTTTTTAATGAATATTAAAGGACATTCATTCTCCTTAAACAGTATTTTATACACAATTATTTCCTTACATGTACGACAACAAAAACGGCTGCACACAACTTTATTAGACATATATGTGTGAAGAGTTATTTTATCTGGATTGTTTAGCAAATAGTGATAAGAACATCACACATATTTACATTTGTGAAATTTTTGTTTAATGGTTTAATAAATCATAAGATATCGAATTTAACATTTCATAAAATCTGTGAATTTCAAATTTACAAAAGGGAATATTTTTACTTTTACACTACGAAATATTTCTTATCAAATAAACTAAGTGACGCACAATTCAGTATAAAATCTAACTTGCGACAACAACTCCAGATTAAAACTGAAAAAGTCAGGATAACATCTTGTATTGTTTATAATGTGATAGTGATAATCTTGCTCCAGGAGCAATTAAATTTTAATATGGATATGCACACTAGGGAAAAGTCACATTATTATGAAATGTATGGATATTCTTTTTCTCAAAAATCAAAATTAGGGAGACATATGAGATATCATACTGGGGGAAAAAGGGAAAAGCCATATTTTTGTGAAGTGTGTGGATATTCTTTTTCTCAAAAAGCACATTTACTGACTCATATGAGAACTCACACTGGGGAAAAACCACATTCTTGTGAAGTGTGTGGATATTCTTGCTCTCAAAAATCAATGTTAGTCACACATATGAAAACTCACACTGGGGAAAAGCCACATTCTTGTGACGTGTGTGGATATTCTTGTTCTCAAAAATCAAACTTAGTGACACATATGCGAACTCACACTGGGGAAAAGCCACATTCTTGTGAAGTGTGTGGATATTCTTATTCTCACAAGTCATCATTAGTTAACCATATGAGAACTCACACTGGGGAAACGCCACATTCTTGTGACGTGTGTGGATATTCTTGTTGTACAAAATCATCATTAGTGACACATATGAAAACTCACACTGGGGAAAAGCCACATTCTTGTGAAGGGTGTGGATATTCTTGCTCTCTAAAATCAATGTTAGTCACACATATGAAAACTCACACTGGGGAAAAGCCACATTCTTGTGACGTGTGTGGATATTCTTGTTCTCAAAAATCAGTATTAGTGAGACATATTAGAACTCACACTGGGGAAAAGCCACATTCTTGTGACGTGTGTGGATATTCTTGTTCTCAAAAATATTCATTAGTGACACATATGAGAACTCACACTGGGGAAAAGCCACATTCTTGTGAAGTGTGTGGACATTCTTGTTCTCAAAAATCATCATTAGTGAGACATATGAGAACTCATACTGGGAAATGATTTATATACCATACATTACGACCATGTAATCCCTACAGCCACCTACCTTGAAAATGCTGCTGTGAAACCTGCCATAGTTATATGGAATAAGTCAGTGAGAGTTGCAACCTAGATTGAAGTGAGTGTTCATAATGATGGCGGTCTTAACAGAGCTGAAAGAGAGAAACAGAACAAATACCAAGGTCTCATGTATGATATGAAAAGAAACTGGAACCTAAAGGGGATATCGATCATACCAGTTATCATAGGGGCCACAGGACTTATGAAGAAGAACCCGAAGTCCTACCTAACTAATATTCCTGGTGAACCAAGTGCAAAAGAGATTCAGACAATTGCACTTAAGGGAACAGCGAGGATACTAAAAAGAGCTCTCGGTTGGTTTCAATAAAAAAGCGGGGCAATGTTGGCAGCTGGATTGGCTGCCCCATACCCGACATTACAATCTTAAAGGGAGAAAAATAAAAAAAAATTTAAAAATATAAAAAAAGGGAAAAGTCACATTCTTGTGAAGTGTGTGGATATTCTTGTTCTCGAAAATCATTATTAGTTACACATATGAGAACTCACACTGTGGAGAATCGAATGTCTACTAGACACCAACCTCGCGTGTCTTCGGTCTCACTCTACAGGGGTTTACCAGGGACTCTGGTATGAGGATACTTTCAATTTTTAATTTAAAGTAAACCCTGACCAAATATTTGAATTTAAATGAAAATGAAAAATAAAACCAAATCAACAAACTGGCAGTATGTCGCCCGAGATAAAAATATCTCCTCAGCATTGCTATGCATTGGGTCATAGGAAAATACTGGTGTACCTTCTCCTAGGTGTGTTGCCACAAATAACATTCCTGCGAAGTGTGTGGATATTCTTGTTCTTAAAAATCAGTATTAGTGAGACATATAAGAACTCACACTGGAGAAAAGCCACATTCTTGTAAAGTGTTTGGATATTCTTATTCTCACAAGTCATCATTAGTTACATATATGAGAACTCACCCTGGAGAAAAGCCACATTCTTGTGAAGTGTGTGGATATTCTTGTTTTAAAAAAACAAACTTAGTGATACATATGAGAACTCGATTGCACTGAAAGGGACGGCTAGAATCCTGAAAAGATCTCTTGATTGGACTCACTAAAATAGGGGTAAATGTCAGACATCTGGTTGGATGTCCCATCCCCTAGAAGAAAAAGTTTAAGAAAAAATGAAAAAAAAGGGAAAAGCAACATTTTTGTGACGTGTGTGGATATTCTTGTTCTCGAAAATCAGCGTTAGTGAGACATGTGAGAGCTCACATTGGGGAAAAACCACATTCTTGTGAAGTGTGTGGATATTCTTGTTCTCAAAAATCAACATTAGTGACACATATGAGAACTCACACTGTGGAGAATTTAATGCCTACTGGATAACAACCTCGGGTGTCATCAGTCTCAATGTACAGGGGTTTAGCAGGGTCTCTGGTATGAGGATACTTTCAGTTTTCAATATAAAGTGAATCCTAATCAAATATTCAAATGAAAATGAAAAATAAAACTAAATCAACAAACTGGCAGGATGTCGCCAAGAATAAAAAGATCCCCTCAGCATAGCTAATCACTAAGTCATAGGAAAACGGTGCATCTTCTCCTAAGTGTGTTGCCACAAATAACAGCACTAAGCTGGGCACTCTATCACATTATTCAAATTCTGGTCCTGTAATCCGGCTAGACCAAACAAAGACTACGAGGAAAAGACAATATAAAAAAAAAGAAAATTATTTTTGACTGTTTCATATACTCAAGGTATGAGAAATGGGGGAGGAAAAAGCTACAGTATTTGAGTCTCTAGTTAAATCTTCAACCTTAGCAAAAGAGAAAACATCACTAACTAAATGGAAATAGATGTTTAAACACGAAAGAAATTGAGAAGGAAATGTTAACATGTCAGAAATCTTTTTTTTGAGGAACGTCTTTCTGAGAAGCAAATATCCCAGCTAAAAAATATCCAGGAAATGGCTTAAAACAATACTTGCTCAATCAGTAATCCCCTTCCTATACCCAAGATCTGCCAAACCCAACAGGGAGACACTACAACACATTCTCACCTGACACAGCTCCCTGAGACAATGCCACCAAGTCCCAGCCTAAGATGTCTACAAAAACAAACCAGAAATATACCCGACGTGTCACTCCATCTTATAATGCAACATCTCCCCAGGAATCACTCCCAACACAATTTAAACCTGGGCAGACATAGCAACAATATCGGGAAGGCTGTTAAAAATTAAAATGAATAAATCTATAAGATGTGTGTTTCAAAAGTCAATTATACCCTCACAAGAATCACTCCAATTAATGCAACATTGAGTGAAATAAATCATACAACATACGGAACAGCATGGTTTATTCAGTTAAAACTCTTACCCCAATACGTACAAATAAAAACAAAACGCAAAACTTTGAAGCAAAAAGAATAAATAAACTTTTTGAAATAAACCCAAGAATGGTTTATAGGGGCCTCGTTAGAGAAGAAATAAAGGTGAGCTCCCCACCAACTCAAGCGCAAGTTGAAAACTTCTGGAGGCCTTTCTATGAGGACACTAAAGTACATAACACAATTGGATAAATACCATAAAAGAGTCGAATAAGGATAAAGAAAAGATGCCAGCTGTAAAAATTACCTAGGAAGCTGTCTGCAGGAAAGTAGCTTGGTACAGTAATTTCAAAACCCCAGGAATAGACAACATACCAAATTTCTGGCCAAAAAAACTGACCGCACTTCATCATCACTTACTTACAGAATCATCAGTGGTGATGAAGAGCCGCATAATACGCTTACTTTCGGCTGTATATCACTTATTCCCAAAAATGCGGACACCCACATGACTAACAGATATCGACCAATCGGCTGCTTCACAACAACTAAGAATTTTCTAATATGGATAATCGCTGATGCAACATACGACCATCTGATTGCTGGTGATTACCTCGAAAGTAAGCAGAGAGGGTGTACGAGGAAAAAACTAGGCACAAAAGACCAACACCTTGTAAACAGAACCATATTAGAAGACTGCAGGAGACGAGAAAGAAATTTGTCAATGGCCTGGATTGATTACAAAAAGCCCTTTAACAGTTTATCTCACTCCGGGATACTTCGCTGTTTGGAGCTGTACAATGTTCAAATTGATCATTACTTCAAAAACAAATGGCAGATGATGCACATCAATTACGCTACAGCATGCGGATGGAAAGATACAGACCGCAAACATTAAGATCATGCGAGAAATATTCCAAAGAGACAGCCTCTCACCGCCTCTTTTCCTCCTCACAATGCATCCAGTAAGTAAGCTACGTAAACGATCCAATGCTAGGTACAATCTCAGCATGGACAGAAGGAAGGAGGAAAATAAAAGAGTAAACCATCTACTCTTTATGGACGATTTGAAACTCTATGCAGAATCCGAGAAACAGCTTGTCTCTCTGATAGACATTGTAAAAAAATACACAGAAAACATCTGCATGGAGTTTGGACTTGACAAATACACTAAGTGCGCCAAAAAGAAAGGAGGAAAGACAGCATCAGAACATCTTAATCTTGACAATGGTCATATTGAAAACCTTGGAGAAGACGGTGTCTATAAATGCCTGGGAGTAGAGGAGAATGCGACACTTGAACATGGAAAGATGAGAGAAAAGTCGCAGGGAGAATGACTTCAAATGACTTTAAAAATCCTCTTATCAGAATTATCACCAAAAAACAAAATTACTTCATCAATCAATTGACAAAACCCGTTGTTTCTTATGGATTTGGTATAATCAATTGACCACATAAACATATCAATTGCGTTGACGTAAAAACTCGGAAAATGCTGGCCCTTCAGAGAATCATTTACAAACATCAATGCATGGACAAGCTGTACTTACCACGGAGAGAAGGTGGCTTAGGACTCATTGAAATAAACCATGCCTACCGAGCCTCAATGGTAAGAAAAGACCAATATATCAAATGTTCTTCTGTTCCCAAAATAAAAAGGGTGAATGAACATCACACCAAATGTTTGCCTCAGCAGAGGTCAACTACAAAGCGGAATGTTAGAGTTGCATCGATTAGTGTATTGTTTCACTATATTGGTTATTGATAAAGTTGTCACAGAAGCATGGATAGTAAAATGTAATATAAATTTCATAGCCACAACGAGTGAGAGACTATTAAAGAATACAGGTTAATATACTGTCTCACTACCAAATATTGTTGCATTTTGTGACTCCTTGGTAGCGGTTGATAAAGCGGGAGAACACTGCGATTGTTATATGTTATTCAATATGAAATATTTCAATAAAGGAAAATGTTACAAAATAAATTATAACAGTTGGAATTTGATTCAGAAAAATAAAGATAATAACATTCGTACAAATAGATTTTTTAAACTTGGAAATAAAAATACTATATACAATAAACAATACGATGACTTGATTGGTGACGTAAGAGCTGAACAAAGAAACGTGTTATTATACATAATCTAGTTAGAGAGAACGTCAGTCAGAGTTGGCCTAACCAGAGTCTGGGTTGGCCAGTAGACTTGGATACAGATTTTATGTCTGCAATTCATGTAAGCAGATAGACTAATTAGAGACTAATCGTCATAACAAATTCATCTGTGTTTAGACTAATTAGTAAGGATGTAGAACACACAGAGAATTGTCTGCAACTGAGACAAGTATCAGCCATAGAATAAATTTATATGAAAATATTACTTCAGAGGAAATGTATTCCTTCTGCATGACAAACCACCAAGACAGCAAGGTATGTTATTTGTTCCAGTTGCACACAGGGTTAATATGTACAGAGAATGCCATAAATGCTGTATACTAACAAAACAGAAAGGAGAACACTATACATACATCCAGAGACATATTAACATGAACACGGTTATGTACATGCTATATAATTTGACACATATATATGCATGTTATATATATATGGATGACTAATATATGTATATATATATATGATTTTCAGTATGTGATAGAGTGTATATCATAAATTCCACAGCCAAACAACGTCGCAGCCCACAAGAGCCGTGACAGTCAAAGAACCGGAAGTCCAAGACTCGGGTTTCGCCCTCATGAGGGCTCATCAGTTAGACACATCCAAACGCAAGAGGCTTGGGTTTCGAATCCTGAGTTCGGATGTGTCTAACTGATGGGCCCAAATGAGGGCGAAGCTCGAGTCTTGGACTTCCGGTTGTGGGCTGCGACGTTGTTTGGATGTTGAATTTATTATATATATATATATATCAGTATACTATATATATATATATATATATATATATATATATCAGTATACTATATATATATATATATATCAGTATACTATATATATATATATATATATCAGTATACTATATATATATATATATATATATATATATCAGTATACTATATATATATATATGTAGTATACTGATATATATATATATATATATGTAGTATACTGATATATATATATATATATAGTATACTGATATATATATATATATATAGTATACTGATATATATATATATATATATAGTATACTGATATATATATATATATATATATAGTATACTGATATATATATATATATATATATATATATATATATATATATATCAGTATACTACAACACATACTCTTCTTTGGCCTGCTTCTATACAGAACCTATGAACAATTCCTGTCTAGAGAATACTTCAAAATAAGAACGAACTGAATGCAGGAGGAACTGTTTGGGATGAAGAAGCATTTGATTAACAAAATCATTATTTATGTTTGTAGAAGACAACAGACAAATCTAAGCATGGATTGGATTAATTACCAATACACGTTTTTAGATTGAACAATAGTAACCCCCGATGTCAACATCCTAAAAATAATCTTTAAAATCGACACCTTACTGCCCGGAGATAAATTAGCCATTAAATAAATGCTCGAGTGCTTAAAATTTGAACCAATGAATTTGTTATTCAAAATATTGAATAAATGTTCGAGTGTTTGAAATTTGAACCAATGAATCTACTATTCAAAAATATTAAATAAATGCTCGAGTGCTGGAAATTTTAACCAATGAATTTGCTATTCAAAAATATTGAATAAATGTTCGAGTGTGTGAAATTTGAACCAATGAATCTGCTATTCAAAATATTGAATAAATGCTCGAGTGCTTAAAACTTACCGCTATAGGAACACACCCTATCAAATCTAACAGGCATTTATCAAACTGCATACACATCTATATATGCACCTTCTATATGCACCGGTTACCGCCCTTGCGGTAATCTTAGCTTTGCCAACAGGTGGCATTCTATGTTACCTCTTCCATTTTTTCTCTCTCTTCTTCATCTTTGCATTCGAGGCGTCGAGATGACAACATGTCTCATTGTTCCCTCGCTTGCCTACGGCATGACATCATGTTTCTTATCGTTCAGGTAAGGGGCACATCCCCTTAAACACGACTTGATAGAATTGTTTCCCTTCCACAAGATAGAATTAAACATTTATGTATAATTAAAACTCCAAAACATACAATGGACTTCCAACATATACTATGAACTCTTGCATAAAGTCACGCACACAAGCATGCAACGGATATTTTATCTACGTTCATGTTAGTTCACATGCATACAAACACTCTGTAACGTTCGTTATATTCTGTGTAAATAAATATTCCTTGTATATATGTAATGTTTGTAATATTCTGTGTAAATAAATATTCCTTGTATATATGTAATGTTTGTAATATTCTGTGTAAATAAATATTCCATGTATATATGTAATGTTCGTAATATTCTGTGTCAATAAATATTCCTTGTATATATATAATGTTCGTAACCTGCTTTTTGGTGTGCTTCCTTTTAATGTGTTACATGTGCTCATAAAACATGCTCTTATCATTGATCGTTTTCATTAAGCTGTACGATCTGCAGATGACGCTCTTCTAGACGTTACCTACCACAATAATCAGTCAGACAATTAACAGCCTTCTGATAAAGGGACTCCATCTACAATATGGGATGACCCACTCCAACAACAGAACCAAAACAAAAGAGTCAGACTTGCTCTCACATCTTATTGTTTACAATTTGTCTTAATAAGAAAACAGGTAGGTAACGTATTCTTTTGCTATAGATGGCAAATGATACATAGTCATAAAAACTTCCTCCGTCTTAAGAATAGCAGGTATGTTCAAAATTTTTCTCATTGTCTTATACGATCCCAATCTACTCCGGGTATCCTTGCTAGTATTGAATATGTGACGAGCATGCGCAAAAGCGCACAAAAAGTATGAGTTTTGGACCGAAAGCCATAATAGCTGAGATAGCTTTCTCCTCCCTCGTGCTGCGACAAGCTAAGTAATTTGTGTTAAGTGATATAAACGCCAGAAATTATTTTCAAAGTTGAACGAATCAGTTCTTTCTTCTCGCAAACGTCGCACTCTTCACAAGCAAGTTCTTTTCAACCGTCGTATTTAGTAAAATAGAGTTACTTCCCTTAGAGGAATTGCCTCTTCTTTTAAAACTCATCTGCATTGCCTCTTTTTAAAATTACCGTTTGATATCACTTTGAGACTGATACCGCTCAAACCTAAGAGACATTCCCTCTGCTTGCAGAGAGAAGGCTTCCTCAAGCGAACGTGAATAGTCTCCAAGATCTTCAGGTGATAGGTCGAATGAGTATGACTCAGAATTGTGAATAAGTCAGTGCTAAAATTCGTGGCATATGCCGGTTTTTTAAGCAAATGCTCAGCTATAGAACCGGTAGGTGTGTCAAAAGTTTCGTGAAAAATAGTGAATAATTCCACCCCGTATTTCCAAGCTTATAACTCCTCGAAAAATGTAATTCAAGCCCTAATTTTTTTTTTCACTTAAAGGAGCAAGGACCAAGGTTTCATAATAAAAACACGTGTTTTTTTTATTTTAAAGGTTTTAAACTTCAGACGTCACAGGTAAATTTCTAAAAAAAGAACACTACTTTTTTGTTTATAATTTGAATATATTATTTATTGAGCTTTTCTCTTCAATTTGTGATATATGAAACTTTGGTTAATATATTAATTATTTACTTTTTAATAGACACTTGAAAATGGGGGGGGGGCGTGAATTAAAAAAACGTTTGTTTAAAATATATTCAGTTTATTGGAAAGAGCATAATATTTCACATTGACCCTGAAAATATCGTAAAAATAAAACCAATAGAAAAATTTTGATAGATTCGTAAAGTTTAAAAATTGAAAAATATTGAGTTCGTAAAATGTATTTAAAAATATTTTTATTACTTTTAAAACAACTGTAATAGTTTATTTTGGAAGTATAATCCATAAAGAAAATAAACAACCCACTTTTAAAAGAGAAATTACGAGTTTGTTTATAGTTTATTCGCAGTTTCGTGTTAGGGGTGTCAAAAATTCCTACAAAAATTCTGATACACCTAAAGACCTGGTTGTGTTTATAAAAAATGTATGTTGGTAGAGAAGTTCTATTCCTGATTTTGCTACGTACGTACGGTTGGACTCTACTATAAAGGCATAACGACATCCGACCCACGTAGTCTATACTGCAACTACAATGAAATTTATAAATTACATTATTATTATGGTGGGGGTAGATTATGATCAATAAAAGAACAAAGTTATACAATGATAAATTTCTTTATTTTCAAAATATTCAAAATGGTTGAAATAAAATCTAAATCAAATAAACAAGTAAATGTTATTAAAAGAAAATTCAATATGTGTTTGTTAAAATAAAATCAAAATCAAATAGAATTAAATAATTGAATAAAAATTTTATCAGAATATTGATGATATTAATAAAACAATTCAATATGTGTTTGTTAAAATAAAATGCAAATTACAATGCTTTAACGCTTTATCAAATAGTGATAAAAATATTTAATTTCAAAAATATGTGCAACTAAGGTCACATATTAAATTATTGAAGAAAATATAAAATACTTAGTTTTGATAAGTTTTATAATATACCAAATTTCCAGGTTGAAAACTTAATGTCATGCCTAAACTAAATGTTCAAGTTAATATTAAATGAGGTTAATTCATTTGTTATCAGTTGATCTAAGTTTTAAAATTAATAATGTTTTGGTGGGGATATTGTGTTAGAATAAATGATTCTTGAAGGGGGAATGCGTTATTAATTAAAGCGTTAGTGAGGATATCCTAAATAAATTACAATGCTAAAGTCAATTTTTGGGAAGTTGCGTTATTCAAGCATACCTTTGAAAATACCATGAATCCCATGATTGGCTTCAATGGTATCGTGCAATTTAAATGTAGAAATTTCATCTATAAGAAAGGCATTTCAGAAAATCTAACTTTTGATATTTAAATTTCATATTAAGTAATTTCTGATAATATCCTTGTTTGAGCCTGTTTTTGTTTTATCGTTATTTCTATGGCAAGTGCTCGTCTGAGCTCCAATCTCTGGTCCCCCCTCGCCAATCTTTCACGAAAAGCACCCGTCTTACTGAAACCACTGTCAATAATTTTCCCCATTCTTCATCTGTGCTTAAATCAAAACGAAGATTCCATGAACAAATCTTTTTTAGAAGTACATGCTTGTGCAACTCTTTTCCGTTTGCCTGTTTCCCATCTGACTACAACTTGGACGTCTTCAAGTCAAACATAAAAAAATTCCTGATAGATATCCCCCTTAAATAAGACACATTATCAAATCTCCATTACTAACAATTACTACGATACATCCCAGTGATTACTGTACACGCAATAACCCTTATCTCCGAGTGGCTTCTGGGCCTTGATAAGTGGTGACTACCTTGTAAAAATATCGATTTGGTAATCGAGAAAACATTGCCTTTTTTATATTAAGATGCGAAAAAAACTGTAACACAATATTTCATTAAGCAACGATAACAATCTTAGATGTCAATATATTAAAAGAAATTTTCCAAGTAAAAATCTTTTTTCCTTTAAAGCTTTATGCCACCTGAAATACAAAAATAGTCAAATTACTACGAAACAAATCTCAAATCTATAACCTGGCAAGGTGCCGACTAAAATTTAAATGTGTCTTCAGGATTTTGTTTATGTTGGACTTGAAGACATCCAGGTTGTAGTCAGGTGGGAAACGGACAAACGGAATAGAGTACTACAGGCGTGCACTTTTAAGAAAGTAGCTTTGTTCATGGAATCTACATTTGGTTTTGGCACAGATAAAGAGTGGGGAAAATTTTTGACAGTGGTTTCAGCTAGACAGGTGTTTATCGTGAAAGATTGGCGATAGGGGACCAGAAACTGGAGCACAGACGAACATTTACCATGGAAGTAACTATAAAACTAAAACAGGCTCGCCACGTCTCTCCTTTGGGAAAGAGGTTACAAGGAAGAGAAAAGGACATCCCCCACTAAGCCTATTTTGTACTGTCAAGGCAGAATAAGCTGTTTTAGCAACTCCAGTCCAGATGTGGCCACAGGACTCCATGCTTGAACGTACTTAGCTTTTATATAGATAGAGAATCGCAGCAGCAGTGAGATATCTTATGGAGCGGTACACGGATCCTACCATTTTCCAACGACCGTCGCAACTGATTTGATGTACGTGTTCCATTTCAGGTCTAGAGTAAAGGTCATGCCGAGGAGGTTATCAAATTTCAATTGATGCCAGATGGGGATCATAGCGTTAATGATAAAAGTTTGTCTTTGCAGAGATTTTTCCATGTTCTGGCATTTTAGCCGTGTTTTACTTACATTGAGATATAGTCATTACTCTTTTTTGTTTAAAATTGTTCAATTATTTTGTTCTAGCTGAGGATGGTGCATGCTACTGGATGATTTAAATTTACCTGCTTTGTCATACATTCCAACCGAGATACGTAAAGGTTCTGTTCATTCTTTTAATTGCAATTGTTCGAATTTCTCTTTAAATTCACCAATTTTTTAAATTCTTACATTTAAATGTCTTTGCATTTTCCTCAGTGTAAATTCTAAACTTTATTACAAGAATAAAGATTCGTCTATTTTTATATATTTTCTATAACAACACTTTATACCTGCTGTTTTGTATAGCAGCTTCTTCTGATGTACTATATTCTCTTCTTCTACTTAGAACGATCAATTGACATGGTTTGAATGAAAATGTTTTTATTAATAGAGTATATTTCTTATAGGAATCACTAAAATTAAGATTTTAGAATAAAACTAGTCATATATATGAATAACATTATCGTCTTTAATTGATTGTGACTAATTATTTCTCAATGATTTATGAGTCCATTTGGTAAAATGTTTATATCTTTTGAAGACTTTATAGTTTTAAACCAATTTTTGCTTCTTCTTATATTCTCTTTTCCTACTTACTTGACTTGAATTACTTGGTTTGAATGAAAATGAATTTTTATTAATTTTAGAATAAGAATATTCACATGTTTTACATTAATATGGTTAACAACAATTTATACCTGCCGTTTTGTATAACAGTTTCTTCTTCTGATGTACTATATTCTCTTCTTCTGCTTTGAACGATCAATTGACATGGGTTGAATGAAAATGTTTTTATTAATAGAGTATATTTCTAATATATATCACGAAAATAAAGGTTTTAGAATAAGAATAATCACATATTGTACATTATTATGGCTTTATCAGTGATTTTTCCTGGGTTTGACTAAACTTGATTTGTTATGCACTTGACAAGATTATGGCCTTTCCTTTTTTTTTATTTTACTTTTGTTAGTTTGAAGAGATCCTGGGGCTTACACTTGATTCTATTAGAGTTTAAATTTAAATCTGAGGGCTCTTTTAAGAATAGATAGTGTTCCCTTTATGGCTGCTATCTGTATTTCCTTACAGCTTAATTTTCCAGGGATTGTTTCCAAGTATTTTTGAAGGTTCTTTTTTATTAGGCCAGTTACTGCCGTCACAACTGGTATAATGTTTATTTCTTTCAGAGACAATTTTGTTTTAGATCATTTTTTAGGTCCTGATATTTTGTTACCTTTTCCGGTTCTGCTCTATTAAGACCAAATTCGTTTGGAACTGTGACGTCGATAATGAGTCCAGTTCTTTCGGGCTTGTCCCATATTATTATATCTGGCCTTTTATGTATTGTGTCTCTTTTCCATTTCGATGTTTATTTGACTTGAATTACTTGGTTTGAATGAAAATAAACTATATTTCTCATGGCACAAAAATTAAGGTTTTAGAATAAGATTATTCACATGATATGGGTTTCCCAGTGATTTCTCATGGGTTTGACTAAACTTGATTTGTCATGCAGTTAACAAGATTGTGGCTTTTCCTTTTTGTTTTATTTTACTTCAGTCGAAGTTCTCAGAAATCAACCTGGGGCTAACACTTGAACTCTATCTGAGATACATAGATATTCGAATGTTCCATTTAAGTTCTTTATCTCTCAAACACTGCGTTAGTAAAGAAGTTGAGAACATAATTTTCCTCTCCCCAATTAATAATTTCCATACGGTGTAGTATATCTTTCATTTTGGTCTCTGGGTCTTACTGGATTCCAGAACAAGAATATATCTAGTCTGGTGGAGTATCCAGCTTCGTGCACTTACTCGAGGTAACATGCATGGGGAAGTGCACCATTCCTCGTCAAAGCTAATGTGGGTTAGCCATAGTGAGGAGATCTTATTTGGGCAGTGAATACTATGTGATTTTTAATATTTGGTCAGGGTTTACTTCTATTGAACAAGTATCTTCATACCAGGTTGTTCTAATAAACCTTTTACAGAGAGACCTGAGACACTCGAGGACATATGTGTAATTAAATTTGATTTTGAAGGGGAAGAAAATCCACACATTTCACAAGAATATGGCCGTTCCCTCATTTTTTTTATTTAACTTCAGTAAGTTTTAAGATATAAAGGGGCTCCTTTCTGGAGCTAACACTTGATTCTGTTATGATTCAAATTTATATCCGAGGGCTCTTTTAAAAATAGATGCTGTTCCATTTATGACTGCTATTTGGATCTCATTACGGCTTGGTCTTCCAGGGATTGCTTCTAAGTATTTCTGAATGTTCTTTTTTATTAAACCAGTTGCTCCTATCACAACCGGTATAATGTTTATTTCTTTCAGAGACCATGTCGTTTTGAGATCATTTTTTAGGTCCTGATATTTTGTTATCTTTTCCCGTTCAGCTCTAGTAAGGCCAAAATCATGTGGGACTGTTACATCGATAATGAGCACAGTTCTTTCGGGCTTATTCCATATTACAGTATCTGGTTTGATAGCTTTGTCTTTATGTATCTGCCCGTCTGTATGTCTTTGTCATAGAACAGGATCACTTTTCCATTTAATGTTATCGGTGGTGGTTCATGTTCCCAGATGTCCATTGCTCTGTCAAGTTGCATCTCTCCACAGATCTTCCAATATAGGTACTTACATACTTTGTTGTGACGGGCAGTCTAAAGGCCATCTGCCAATGAGATTGGGCATGCAGACATTAGGTGGCTTGGGCTCTCAATTGCTGAGTGGAAAAACCGGCATTGGCCGTTCCTCAGTGTGAGTTTTCATATGTCTCACTAAACTTGATTTGTGAGAAAAAGAATATTCACATAGTCCACAAAAATATGGCTTTTCTCCAGTGTGAGTTCTCATATGTCTCACTAACTTTGATTTTTCAGAACACGAATATCCACACACTTCACAAGAATATGGCTTTTCCCCAGTGTGAGTTCTCACATGCATTACTAACTTTAATTTTTCAGAACACGAATACCCACACACTTCACAAGAATGTGGCTTTTCCCCAGTGTGAGTTCTAACATGTCTAACTAAATTTTTTCTTTCAGAACAAGAATACCTACACACTTCACAAGAATATGGCTTTTCCCCGGTGTGAGTTCTCATATGTATTACTAAGCTGGATTTTTCAGAACAAGAATATTCACACACTTTGCAAGAATGTGGCTTTTCCCCAGTGTGAATTCTCATATGTCTCACTAAATTTGATTTCATAGAACAAGAATATCCACACACTTCACAAGAATGTGGCTTTTCCCCAGTGTGAGTTCTCATATGTTTCACTAGCGTTGATTTTTGAGAACATGAATATCCACACACTTCACAAGAATGTGTTTTTTCTTCACTACAGACCTGCATCTTTCACTAAACGAACAAGATTATCAGCAGAGTTCTGAATGATACAATATTTTGTCCTCGGATTTTTTTCAAAACAAATTTGAGAACAGACTTTCAAAACATTTAGAATTTACTGTTTCCTCTGTATATATTTCTTAGTACTATGGTTTTTCGTACTTTTTGGTATATAGTTTTTTAAGGCACATATTTTTGGTATATAGTTTTTTAAGGCACATATTTTTGGTATATAGTTTTTTAAGGCACATATTTTCTGCAATTTGATTCAATCTGTTAATACATTTTAATTTCTTTGAACATTAAACGCAAATTTCACAAACAAAATCTTCGAGATGTACAATTTTCTCTATTATTTCAGAAAATTTGTTGAATAAAAAAATTATAAAAATTCATTTTCGAAGTAAAGTCTTTGCTGTCTTCACAAATCAATCATTTTTTGTTTTAAAATAGGATGATCTATTCAAATTCAATCAAGACGTTCAAGCAGGAACATCTGTAAATAAAAAATACATGAAATTCAATATTTTTGTATCGTCATTCACATATTAGTATTCTATCACTGGCACGCAAGTTAACAATGTGAAAAACATCCCTCGTTCTTTTTCCCACCGCCATGTAAAGTACGTACAATAAAGCACTGACTGA